>NC_136269.1:25396481-25461481 GCF_964187855.1 Myxine glutinosa
CATCACTCAACTTCTGCCTCTCTTCAATGAGAAGGCAGCCACACCTGCAATGATCAAGCATGGAATGGATGTCATCCGTGAATCTACACAGTTCCTGAACCCTGGACAGATTCCAATAATAGCAATGGATGCTCTGCTGTATGCGCTTGCCAAGTTCATTCAGTGGCACTGGCCTACCACACACGGTGAAGACCAGTATGTTGTCATGTTCGGCAGACTCCACCTGGAGATGGCGGTGTGGAAGACACTTGGAGACTACCTAGACGGATCTGGATGGGCGACAGCAATAAACCAGGCAGGCATAGCCTCTGCTGGCACAGCTGAATCCTTCCTGAAGGCATCACACCTGACGAGAACCAGGCATGCCCACCAAGTCAGCGCTCTGGCACTCTCCAAGCTGCAAAATGATGCCTACCTGAAGGGAGCTGCTGGTGCAGCAACTGAAGATAGGACAGAAGAGGACTGGAAACAAAGCATGATCACGAAGAGTCCAACCTTTCAGTACTGGGACACCATCCTGAGGATTGAGCTCCTGGGACTCGCCTTCGTTCGCGCTCACAGAGAAAGAGACTTTCCCCTGTATGTCGAGTCTCTGAAAGCCCTGGCACCATGGTTCTTCGCACTTGACCACCATAATTATGCCAGATGGGTCCCGATCCACATCCGCGACATGGAGAGCCTCCCTCCAACAATCGAAGAGGAGTTTATTGTCAGAGGCAACTGGGTTGTTCAGAAGACAGCCAGAAGGTTCTCCAGCATTCCGATCGACCAAGCCCATGAACAAAATAATGAGCTTGTGAAGGGCTCTGGAGGAGCAGTCGGCCTGACTGAAAACCCACCAGCCTTTAAGAAGTGGATGATCACCGGACCTGAGCAGGCACGCATTCTCACTGAGTTTGAGCGGGAGTGCACTGCCACCTCAGAAGATGAACGCCAGCACCACGAAGAAGGTCTGTCTGCGCAGAAGACATTTCACGAGCAAACACTGGGCCTTATTCAAGTTATCAACGAGATGAGCAACCCATTCCTAGATGAAGGAAGCGAGCTGATTGCACTCGACACGCGGCATGTGATTGAAGAATCTGTGGCCAACACTGTGCATACCATAGAAGAAGTGGGAAAGGCTCAGTACGACAGCTACAACAAGGCTATCATCACTGAACGAAGGCAGTCCATACATGAGCCTGTGAAGAGGAACTCATTGCCTCTCTTCAGGTCACCATCCAAGGGGAAGAGGAAGCAGTCAGAGGATGTTTCCCTGTTGAAAGATGATGTGTCCCTCTTCTCTCGTCTGTACATAGTTGCTCAGAACAGGGATACAGATATGAGAAGCTTCTTCCAGCATGAAAATCATCCGCAGCCCCCTTCTCTATCTGAAAGAGGAAAACTGCGCCAAGGAAAGAAGTCAGACCTCATTGGTATCCTTGTGCAAGAACCACAAAACTCTGCAAGAACCATTTCCAAATTGAGGAAATGCACCCAAGACACCTAATTTTCAAATATTGTTTTAAAATACTTCTAGATGTTCGATTTAAAAAACAATTACACCAAAATGTTCGGAAAAGTTTCTCATTTCTGCAATAAAAACATTTCTTTTCCAAAAACCAAAAAAAAATTCCAAGAAATTTTCCAAATTGAGGAAATGCACCCGAGACACCTAATTTTCAAATATTGTTTTAAAATACTTCTAGATGTTCGATTTTAAAAACAATTACACCAAAATGTTCGGAAAAGATTCTCATTTCTGCAATAAAAACATTTCTTTTACAAAAAACCCCAAAAAAAATTTTTCCCGAAAATGTCAAAAAAAAAATTCACAAATAATAAACAATTTCAAATAAGAGTGGTCGTATCGCTTGGCGCCGGTTATAGAATCATAGCTGGGACCCTGAAGATTGCCTGATAAAATTTTGGTGCTTTTATCCGGCATGTCCCCATCCACTACCTAAGCTGCCCCACTAGAAGGAACGTGATAGCCCCGGATCGCGTCGGCTAGTAAAAAAGACACGGGGATTAATCCCCCCTTGGTAAGGGGAAGGCCGACGTTCTGAGATCCGCAACAATATATATAGCTGAAATGCTGCTGGATATATATATCCAGCAAAGATGCCCGGCAATAATGAAATGCTGCTGCTTGGCGGGACTATGAAGATGGGGGGGGGGGGGGAGGCAGAGAGGAGGATGGAGCGGTGAGGAGACGGAGGGGTGGGAAAGAGAGGGGAGGGGAAAATGAAAGGGTGGGAGGGTGGGGGAGGGGGATGAAAGAGAGGAGGAGATGGAGGAGGTTTAGGATGGGATGGGAAAGCAGCATACGTGGAGGGGAAGTAAAGACTGCATGCGGGAAAGTGAAGGCAGTGTGAGGAGAGGGGAAGGCAGCGTGAAGAGCGGGTAGGAAGGGAAGGGAAGGAAAGGGGTAAAGGTGATATGAGGGATGAGAAGAAAGGGGTAGGGGAGGGACAAAGAGAACGAAGCCTCACCACATGTCGCTATACTGTACTCCAGGAGGGAGGGGTGGTGTGAGGAGGGGAATGGTAATGAGGGAGGGGGAGAAAGAGGTAGGGGGGGGGAGAGAGAGGGGTAGAGGAGAGAGAAAAATGGGGGCAGGTGAGAGGGGAGGGCGAGGGAGAAATAATAGGTGTAAAGAGAAACCTCACCACATGTTGCTATACTGTGCACTTTTGGAGGGAGGGTGGTCCGAGGAGGGGAGTGGGAATGATGGAGAGGGGGAGGGGAGAGAGAGAAGGGGTGGGAGAAACAGAGAGGGGGTGAGGGAGAGTTAGAGAGGGGTGGGGATAGGGGAAAAGATAGAGAGGGGTGGAGGAGGGGGTGAGAGAGAGTGAGAGAGAGACAGCGAGACAGAGAGACAGAAAAAGAAAGAATGGTGAGGGAAAGAGGGGTGAGGGAGATATATATATATATATATATATATATATATATATATATATATATATATATATATATATATATATATATATATTGTTGTGGATATGAGGATTGTGTTTTTTTATTGTTTATTATTATTATTGCTTTATTCTGGACCCTCCTTACTCCAGTTATGTATAAAGGTCAAAGGGCGTCCCATAATTAGGTCATAAACAATCACGTCAGCCAATCATAGATTTCCCCCTTGTTGATAGTTATATCTTTATTATGTGTATTAGGGTAAGGCCTTGTCTTCCATTAAGATGACACTCCATTGCACCAAGTGAAATAAGATAGATTCCCTTCATTCCCCATTCCCACTCCCAAAACTTCCATTGCCAAGCCTCAATTGCCAATTACATCCCCTCCAAGCCTCCATTGCCAACTGCACTGGGCAGTTTGCCAGGTTTGCTACAGCTGTGGGTTGCTGATTTCGCCCCAAAACCACCATTGAACATGTGCTCGGGGCGGGGAAGAAGGGCGTGCCCGCCCATCGTCATCAAGGGCGGAGCCAGAGGGCCGTGCCGACCAATCAGGGCCGAGGCGAGCTGACCGATGGGCGTGTCCTGAAGGCCGGCGGCTTGATCGCCTGAGGCGCTATAAAAGCGCGCGCGCAAGAAGCAAGGACGTTGTTGAGTTGAGTGGTTGGACCAGACGAGTCAGACGAGTCCTGGAGAAAGCACGCGACGTCCACGCAGCAGCAGCAGCAGCCACAGCAGCAACAGCGGCAGCTTCAACAGCAGCAACCGCGGCAGCTTCAACAGCAGCAACAGCGGCGGCTTCAGCAGCAGCCACAGCAGCTTCAGACACAGCAGCTTGGGGCCTTGACGGCAATTTTGAGCGGGGCCGCGAAGGAACGGCGGCTGCCAAACGCGCCGATCGTGCTGCAGTATCCGTGGACCTTCCTCTCCCTCCAGCCATCCACCTCCTGCCAGTCCTATCATCATTCCCCGTGTGAGTCTGTCCTTGTTTGTTCTGTCCTTGGGTTAATTAAGACTGTAGGTAAGCTAGCGTTGCACTGTGTCTCTAATATCTTCTGTAAATTATTTTCTTATCTTTCCTTCTTCCTTGGTTACTTTTGGTTGTAAATAGTAAATAAATTATATTCGTATTCCCTACTTCTGTCTTCTTCTCCTTCACATCCGTGTCGCTTTTGTCTTTTCCATATTGAATATCTGTGGCACGATCCGGCCAACGTTCGGGAATCGGGTTAGTCCGGGTAACTGTTCGGCCGCGGTGCCATCCGCTCGGCAAACCAACATCCTTATCCGCGGTCCGTAACAATTGGTGTCGGGAGCGGGGTCGGACCCGAAGCGCGCTTAACGCGCTCAAAATTACAAGCTGCTGAAATTTGTTTTAAAGAAAAACCCGAATTTTGAAATCGCGCCATGGCTAGTCAAGGCGATTGGATGCCGGTGGGGGAACTAGAGGAGGGGTTAGGGGTAAACCAGGATCGGAGGGAAGAAATGGAGGAGGGCAATGAGGAGGTGGTTGAGGAGGTATCAGGCGCGCAAAATGGCGCCCTCGCGCACGAGGTTTCAGGCGCGCAAAAAGGCGCCTCGCACGAGCGCGCGGTAGCCGAGCCCGCTGTATCAGCGGGCTTTAACATGCAGCCGTTTGACATGCAGCAGTTCATGGCACGGTTTAGCGAATACATGGCAGAGTCGAAGTGCGACAACGAAAAAAGAAGCAGGGAAATGAAAAAAATGGGTGAGCAAATAAGGGACGAAATGAGGGCTGATAGTGAGCGATTGGGGGGCAAAATGGGAGAAATGGGGGAGCGGCTAGAAGCTAAATTTGAGGGGTTAGACCAGCGTTTCTCAACCTTTGATGGCCCATGGCCCCCCTACCGAGTCGCTTAACATTCGTGGCCCCCTGCCCTTCAATAAAAGATGCAGATTTCGTTTTATGAAATTTATTTACTCAGTCTTAAAAGATAAATCAAAGTAAACATTTTTCTAAGCAATACAATCAATGAGACACTTGCTGTTGGGCTTGTCTGACGAGGCCTCTTATGTCCGGCTCCGTCTTGGACACAGCAAGGCGAATATCGTTCCCAACGTCAAGACGGTTTCTGGACTTTGTTTTAATGGTCGCAAGGTCAGAAAATCCAGATTCGCAAAGATATGTTGTGGCGAATTGAATGAGCATTACGGATGCCTTCTTGCTGAGTAGTGGATACGCATCCTGAACAGACAACCAGAAGGTGGAGAGGTCTTCTTTGTTACTGAAGACCAGCTTCATTGCTTTTGAAACCTTCAACTCTGCCAGCTCCTCTGCTTCGTCTTCAGTAGGTTCAATTTTGGCGTTGAACGGGTCTTTGTGCCATGGAACATCCAACGGTGCATCGTCGAAATACGATTTGAACTCAGCGGAGAGATTGTCGAGATGTCTAGTGATGCAATCTTTGATGCCGACGGGAAGCTCAATCCTCTGCGTCTGCAGGTGCTCGTCCAAGAAAGGAAACGAGGCAGTGGACCCGGCCTTGATTCGTGCCTGCCAGACTTCCATTCTAGCAGACAGTCCGGCAAGCTTGTCTTGAACGTCACTGACTGTCACATCACGGCCTTGCAAGGACTGGTTCATTTCGTTGAGTTGGCCGAATATATCGGCCAGGTAGGCGAGCATCATGACGAACTCTTCATTGTCGAAGTGGACATGGAGGTTGTTTTCGTTGTCTCGCAGGAAGATTTCCACCTCAACCCGGAGTTCATACAGCCGAGAGAGGCATTTCCCCCTCGATAGCCAACGGACTTTGGTGTGGAACAGAAGTCCAACATGTTCCGCTCCCATTTCGTTGGCCAGTAGTTGGAAGAGCCGATGATTTTTGGCCTTCGCACGAATGAAGTTGATCACTTTGACCGCGACGTCCATGACTTCCAGCAAACGAGGCGGAAGAGTCTTTGACGCAAGAGCGTATCGGTGGAGCGAACAGTGGGAGGACGTCACATGGGGCCATTCGTTCTTCACAAGCGTGACGAACCCTCCTCTGACACCGACCATCGCTGGGGCACCATCAGTACAAATGTGCTTGAAATTCTGCCAACCGAGTCCGTTAGCTTCAAAAAAAGAGTCCACAATAGCTTTGATATCTGCCGCTGTCGTTGTGGTTGGTAGGGTATTGCAGAACAAGAACTCTTCCTTCATCTTTCCCTTTCTCTCATAGCGAGCGAAGGCGATCAACTGGCTGTCCAGGGCGGTGTCGGTAGACTCGTCTAATTGAAGGCTAGCCTGGAGCGTGCTTCGTTTGATTTCGGAGCAAACTTGACGGCACACATCAGCAGCCATGTCGTCAATCCGTCGTCGGATCGTGTCATTAGAGAGCGAAACTTGCTGGATCTTCTTTTTAGCCTCTGGTCCGATCATCAATTCCACCATTTTCTCTGTACATGGCTTGATAAGGTCCTCAGCAATAGTGTGCGGCTTCTTGCACTTTGCAATTCGGTATGCCACTTCGTAGCTGGATTGAAGAGCAGGTTTTTCTTCTGGCCGGAATCCAAATTTGGGAAGTGTCGCTTCACTGTCATATCGTGATCGTTTCGCAGACAGAGCGTCGATATTATCTTCCTTCCTTCCGGGATGCATCTTGTCGCGATGGTTTGAAAGTTTGGAAGGACGTAGTGACGCATTTGACATCACGACCGAGCAGTGCAGACATTGCGCGCAGTCCACGCCATCTCGACTGACATTCGTGAATCCAAACTTGACATAGCTGTCATTCTATTTTCGAGCCTTCGACATCTGAGAAAAAAATTGCAAATACGAATTAATTACTTTTGTAACGGTAATACAGTAAGGTTGAAAATTAGGTTTAGAAAAGTGCTCTGGAGGGAAGGAGAAGAAAGGAAGTAGAGATGTAAAGAAGCAGAAAGAGATGGAGAGAAACTCATCTACCCTTTTTTAGAGAAGGTTAAACTCATCTACCCTTTTTACTTTGACACTATGACCGGAGACTCGTCACCTTAATTGTACATTACAAGCTTCTGCATTCTGAATCGCAGTTTTCGGCGTCCGCTCGTGGCCCCCCTGTCGAAGGCCCGTGGCCCCCTTGGGGGGCCTCGGGCCCCCGGTTGAGAAACGCTGGGTTAGACAATAATTTTAAGGGGTTGGACAATAAATTTGAGGGGTTAGACAATAATTTTAAGGGGTTGGACAATAAATTTGAGGGGTTAGACAACGGGATAAAAGAGGTGAAGAATGGGTTAACGGGGGTGGAAAATAGAATGGCTGCCCAGGAGAATCAGATAGAGGGGGTGAAAAATGGGTTAGAGGGGTTGGAAAACAAGATGGAAAACAAATTGCGGGAAATAGGGGAGCAATCCGCCCGAGAAATTAAACAAATGGGAGAGCAGATAGAGGAGGTGAAAATCGGGGTAGAAGGTAAATTGGATGCTCAGAGGGATGAATTGGGACAGATGAGGGTGGCATCGACAAAAGAGATGGAGGAGATGAAGGAGGAGATACGACGAGGTGTAAGCGAGGAGGTCTCGGGGGTACGCGAGGAGGTAAAGCGAGGTGAGAAGCGTATGGAGAAAGAGGTGAGGAATAATACGGCTAGGTTACAGGGGGGAATAGAGGGTCTGACGAGGGGAGTAGAACAGCTGACAGTGGGACAAAAGGAACTCGTGGACCAAGTGGAAAAGAACACTGCAATAATCGGGGGGTTAAAAGCGAAACAGAAAGACATTAAAAATGAATTAATAGCGACACAGAAGGAATGTCAGATGGTACATGAGGGACTGACAACGAGGTTGGACGAGGTGACAGAAGTAATGGAGACGAAGGACCAGGAGGTGAGGACGCACATAGAGACGGTCAAGGTAGCGTTAGAGGAAGAGATAGAGGAGACGCACCGGGAAATAAAAGAGGTAAAGGAAAAATTAGAGGAGGTGGAAGAAGGGGTGAGTGAAATTAAGAAGAGACGGAGGGAAACTAAGAGAGAAATAAAGGAGGAGGTAATGGAATTGGTACAAGGTCTGTGCTCGAATCGTGATGATGTGCTCGCTAACCAAATAAAGAGTTTGCAGGTGGCGAAGGAGGTGCGGAGACGAGGTGCCAAGGTGAGTGGCGATATACGAGGAAATGTATATGATGTGAGGGGAGCTTCAGTCGGCTTGGGGGTTGATTTGGATCCGGGTGTTCGTGAGAGGCCGTTGGTGAAGTGTGCGACAGGTACGGTGTGCGAAGGAGGAGGTGTGCGAGAATGTCCGACTCTGGGGTGTGTGAGGAAAAAGTGCGCGCCGAGGAGTGAGTGTGCTGTCGAGAGTGAGTTGGTCGTAGCGCGTGTGCGAGGGAGCAAATGGAAGCGCGTAGTAGGGAGTGTTACAAGGGATGTAACGGAAGAGTGCGCTGTCAAGAGTAAGAGAGAATGCACACCTGTGGTGAGTGTTACAGAGGGTGTAACGGGAGAGTGTGCGCAAGAGTGTGTGCGAGAAAGGTGTGTAACGGACGGGTGCATGAGTACAGAGTGCGCTGTCAAAAGTAAGGGTGAGTGCGCGACCGAGTGTGGAGGTGAGAGTAGTGAGAGTGACACGGAGCGTGAGTTGGTTGTGGCAGGTGAGAGAGGATGTACACCTGGAATGGAAGGATGCGCGTATGGGAATGCACGCTGGAGTTGGTGGTGAGGCACGTGGTTGGGTGTGCAAGTGAGAGCACACCTGTGGTTGTCACAGAGGAGGTGACCGAGGAGGGGGCGCGAAGAGGTGTGTTGGTGAGGTGTGCGAACGACGAGTGTGTGCCAAGGTGTGCGGTGGTCAGGTGTGTGACCAAGTCTGTGAGCGAAAGAACGAGTGCAATAACGAAGTACGCGGGGTGTACGGGCGGCGGTGGAGCACCGAGCTCGGTGAGGGTGAAAGGGGTAGCGTATGCGTGTGAGCATGCAGGTGAAGCATCGACGGTAACCGGTTAGCGGTTAGAGCAACGTATAGCCGAATCGGGCCCTCGGTGCGTACCGGGCTTCGCGTGCCGCGAGGACCCGTGGGGATCCGAACCACGGCGGTTTCGAAAGAACCGCTGTACGCGATCCACGCTGGGCCTCGCTCGGAACGGCCGCGTCCGTGCTCCACTAGGCGGAGCGGGCAGCCCGATAGGAAGGGTCGTCATGGCGACCCCTTTTTGTTGAGGCGTTCCGGCAGGTCGAGATCGGGCCATTGGATGGCTCCGTGCCGAGGTGGTGCGTGGGATCTCGGCCCGGGTAAATCTTCCCTGCACTGAGTGCCGGACGTATCCAGCCGCCGGCACCAAGCAACCCGCATTCATTGCTCGGCTGTGCGAAGCCGGGCTGTAGAAGTGAATTGGCGCACCGAGAGGCTCTAGTGAGTAGACGTGATGATGAGGACAGTGTTTTGTCCCCGAAATTAGAAAAACAAAATTTGATGATTGGCAGAGTGAGGATTGGCAGACGATTGGTAGTGATTGGCAAATTTTTGATTAGCTGGAATTTGGACGAGCAAAATTTATAGTGAAAGATACCCGATGTGGTGGGATGGCAACTCTGCCATCTCTCACAACGGGGGCAAAGGAGCACTAGTTTTATGGCGTTTATGGCAGTGAAAACTAGCCTGGGAGGGTTAGGATATAATGATAGGGACCTAGAAGATGACCTTAGGTAACGTTAGGATTAGGTAGTGACAATGATACCTGTAGTGGGGACGCAGGTAGATTAGTGTGGATGATAATGACGTGGTATGTGCTTAGTTTAAAGGGAAGACGGGGAGCACTAAGTTAGCAGGGCACCAGGTAGTTCAGATGATGCCGTATGAGTGTTGGAGGTGTATTCAAGTGTATTGAGCAGGGTGTGAGTAAATGATTGTGAGTGTGAGTTGTATTGAGATTGCACAGGTGTGCAACTGAACAGGTGTATGGAGCAGTGTTTGAGTGAGTGATGGTGATGTGTATTGTGCTGACCAAATGGTCCAGGAAGGAAGGAGGGTGCAGGTGGCACCAGGTGTGATTGCACAGGTGTGCAACAACAGGTATGAGGAACAGGTGTATGGAATAAATGGTTGTGTGGAATATATGGAGTATTGGAATGGATGGTCGTGGAGTGAGTATGGTGGAAACTGTGGAGTGGAGTGGATGGTGCGAAGGTGTGGATGGGGGAAAGGAGGATGGACCCCCATCACGAATACCCGGGGAGGGTAGTGTAAGTGTTAGGTAGAGGGTACAGGTAAATTGTGGTTGGATATTGGCATCTGTGGTGCGAGGTGAAAGAATGGTATTTGGATGGGTGCATTAGTGTTGTGGAAATGGCTGGGCGTGTAGCCTGTTAGTGTGTGTAGGTGGTTTGGGCACTCCACCACTGTGAGGATGTCGGCCAGGTGAGGCCGCAGGTGGGCTCTGGGAGCCGGTAGAGTTGTTGTGGATGGGGCCCGAGGATCCGGAGGACGGACCCGGGTAGCCCAGTGCCAGAGGGCACCGAGGGGTGACAGAGCCAGGAGGGGCCTTCCCCAGTTAGATAGCTTAGGGTGAGGAGCTAGGTAAGCTCGGGTGGCAACTACAGTGGTGGATGTGTGCAGGTGGGTAGACCTGCTGGGAGAGCTGCACGACCCAGCCCGGAAATTGTGCAAGGGCACCGGGAGATGAATCGGGGGAGTGAGACCCCAAATTGAGAAGCACCACAGTTTGGTCAATGGGAATTGGTTTTTAGAACCCATAGTGTAAGTTGGCCAATGGATTGGCAGGGAAAGACCCCGGGTAGTGTAAAGTGTGTTAGTCATTTAGAGGATAGTTAGGATTGAAGTCTCCTCGCACCATCTGCATCCACTCACCTGAGGTGACAGGTACTCCACACCATGCCAGGTTGTTTTTATTATTTTTATTGATGCAAATGTTTGGAATGTGAGACGCATCATGACGTGGGTGTGACATTGTGCCTTGATGTTCTATCTCTTCCTCCTTATGAGGGTTGATGATGAATTGGGTGATGGCAAATTTTGGATAGAGGGATTGTGGAGACGAATTTGGTATAGGGGAAATATGGGGAAGATGTGACGGTAGCGATGGATTTGTAAATGAGTAGATTTTGTAAATATGGGGTAAGGGCAAGGGTAGAGTAGGTGACGGGGGGGGTGACGTACGGTAGGGACGAGCTTTCTCACTTCGCTCTCCGTACGCACTTCACCTTGCATTGCCTTATTGATGTGTACCCTTGTGACCTTACCCCTCGCTCATCTGTCTTTTCCCCCCTTTTGTCTCCCACATGAGGACCTGTGCGCCACTGGGCGCCGAGGGGAGCGTGCGTGAGTCGGCCATTGTGCGCCCGAACCTCTCACAACCACAGCTGTCTGCATCAATGCACCACATTATGGACCACATGTCTGTGGCTGAGCACCACTTATGGACCCCATGGGTTGGGGCATGGCCCCTCTGCTGGAACCGGCCATGAAGGCCCGAGATATTGCTGGCGGACCTTGGTCACAGGGCACCGATGCCCTACAGGTGAACCACACATAGTCAGCCCTGTGGGCCATAAATAAATAAAGATGGATACGTTTGTGCACTGTTATTACAATAGGCCGCCAGTAAGAAAATGAAAGAAAGACAACAACTGGAAGAAAATAATAGCCAGCAGAGGGAGCCGAAGAGCAAGAGACCACCAGCAGGGTTAGGGGTTTGTTTGTTGTTTTTATTTTCTTGAACAATGATGACTGTGCACCGATTGGTGCTTGAGGGTGTGTTGGTGCGTTTTGGGTGCTTCATGGTGCGTCGATGCAGAGCAGACTGTCTCTCCCCCCAAAAGAACAATCACAGGTCCTGGGTTGCGTCTTGTAAATAAAGTAGAGCCATTGTAAATAAAGTGCCCCCACCGTAAATGTATAGCTTGAAGACCATTCCGCAATTCGGTTAGCTGTGGGCATGAGTCTGTTAGGCAGGGTGCAATGGAGCAGCGGGACATATTTATTTATTTTTTAAAACTGTCGCACTCAGGGTCAGGTTAAAAGTAGAGGGAACTACACCTACGTGTCACACTAAATTAAAGTTATAGGCCCGGGACATGCCTAAGAGGAGGAGGGTGCAGTGTTGTGGATATGAGGATTGTGTTTTTTTTATTGTGTTTATTATTATTATTGCTTTATTCTGGACCTTCCTTACTCCAGTTATGTATAAAGGTCAAAGGGCGTCCCATAATTAGGTCATAAACAATTACGTCAGCCAATCATAGATTTCCCCCTTGTTGATAGTTATATCTTTATTATGTGTATTAGGGTAAGGCCTTGTCTTCCATTAAGATGACACTCCATTGCACCAAGTGAAATAAGATAGATTCCCTTCATTCCCCATTCCCACTCCCAAAACTTCCATTGCCAAGCCTCAATTGCCAATTACATCCCCTCCAAGCCTCCATTGCCAACTGCACTGGGCAGTTTGCCAGGTTTGTTACAGCTGTGGGTTGCTGATTTCGCCCCAAAACCACCATTGAACATGTGCTCGGGGCGGGGAAGAAGGGCGTGCCCGCCCATCGTCATCAAGGGCGGAGCCAGAGGGCCGTGCCGACCAATCAGGGCCGAGGCGAGCTGACCGATGGGCGTGTCCTGAAGGCCGGCGGCTTGATCGCCTGAGGCGCTATAAAAGCGCGCGCGCAAGAAGCAAGGACGTTGTTGAGTTGAGTGGTTGGACCAGACGAGTCAGACGAGTCCTGGAGAAAGCACGCGACGTCCACGCAGCAGCAGCAGCAGCCACAGCAGCAACAGCGGCAGCTTCAACAGCAGCAACCGCGGCAGCTTCAACAGCAGCAACAGCGGCGGCTTCAGCAGCAGCCACAGCAGCTTCAGACACAGCAGCTTGGGGCCTTGACGGCAGTTTTGAGCGGGGCCACGAAGGAACGGCGGCTGCCAAACGCGCCGATCGTGCTGCAGTATCCGTGGACCTTCCTCTCCCTCCAGCCATCCACCTCCTGCCAGTCCTATCATCATTCCCCGCGTGAGTCTGTCCTTGTTTGTTCTGTCCCTGGGTTAATTAAGACTGTAGGTAAGCTAGCATTGCACTGTGTCTCTAATATCTTCTGTAAATTATTTTCTTATCTTTCCTTCTTCCTTGGTTACTTTTGGTTGTAAATAGTAAATAAATTATATTCGTATTCCCTACTTCTGTCTTCTCCTTCACATCCGTGTCGCTTTTGTCTTTTCCATATTGAATATCTGTGGCGCGATCCGGCCAACGTTCGGGAATCGGGTTAGTCGGGGTAACTGTTCGGCCGCGGTGCCATCCGCTCGGCAAACCAACATCCTTATCCGCAACAATATATATATATATATATATATATATATATATATATATATATATATATATATATATATATATATATATATATATATATATATATATATATATATATATATATATATATATATATATATATATGTATACATATATATATGTATACATATATATATATATATATATACATATATATATGTATACATATATATATATATATATATATATATATATATATATATATATATATATATATATATATATATATATATATATATATATATATATAGAGGGTGGGGAGAGTATGAGGTGGGGAGGGCAGCTTAAGAATCCAGCGATGTCAAAGAGTGCTGACCAAGATGGCGCACGGCCATTTTGTTCAAGCATATTTTGGGTTTCTTATGAGCAGGGGAGTGGGAATGACCCTGTTAATCATCTTCAAAAAGGGTGTTTTAACACACCTGAACACCCAATTTTAATTCATGCAATCCCTTGAAGTTTGAGAACAATGCATGCAAAGTTTGGGGCTGTTGGGTTTTATGGTTTTGGAGTTATGGAGGAGATGAACGGATGGACACACACTCTCTTTTATTATTATTATTGTGTGTGTGTGTCTGTGGGTCACAAGTGCATTCTGAAAGGGACTATCAGTGCTGTGACTAATTTTTGTGAAGTTTATTGACTACTAGTACTAGCAGATTATACCCACCCTATGGGTGACCTTGCTCTGAGCATGCAACGCGTTCTTCTGGCGCATACCTTTATTTGGGTGGTGTATTGGCAACTGACACCTACCTCAAATCACTCCTAAAAAATAAAAAAAAAACCCCTATGTTACGTGCATGAAGCAAAAACATACCCACTGCATATAATTGAAAACAGCTCACCACATTATTAAACGTGGGGACAGGAATAATGTAAAGGGTGGGACTTGTAATACCCTCTCCCACCTAGAGGCGGCGCCACATAATATACATTTACATAGAGAATTTTCGACCCCACCCCCAGCCCCCCATTTCTCCTCCTCCAAGACCACCAGCAAAGATAACAATGTTCCTAACAACTCTAAGGGACGCCTCTTCGTGGTGGTTGTACTCCCTCTCCCCCAATGCAAGTCAGGGGCCAAATCTTCCCCATTCTTCATGGTCAGAGCACCGATCAGTCCCCATGGACCAGCCCTTTCACTCTTGTCTCTCTCTGTAACTGTGTGATCAATTCTGTCTAGATCTCATCTCATCTGTCGAGATCAATTTAGGCATGTGTCTGTGCGTGTACGCATGAGTGTTTCAAATTAGCTTCCAGGAAATTCTACCCGAGATGATATTCCATTGTTTTTTTTAATTTCTATTTTATAATTTTCCCGATCTCAGTCATCTTGTGTTTTTGATCATGTCTCACAATAATACTCTGTGTTCCAACATTCTGTAGGATCCATTAATTTGTTCTTTTCTCAACCCATGATATTGTACGCGTTTAATTTATTTTTATTTTTTGGAAAAAAATTCTGTACTTCCAAAATGCAAACATCTATTTTCTCTTTAATCTCATCATTTTGTTTCATCGGCCATGACTCCGAGCCCTATGTGGCAAGAGGGGCGGGTGGGGGAAGTTTCTTGCTCTCAGGAATAAGAGGTATATCCTTATCTTTCCAGATGCTCTGCATATTCTTCACTGTGTTTATCTGACCATGCACAGTCCTCTCCTGACCTTTTCTAAAACGTTCCTTCTTGTGTTTGAGAGTAAAAGCATTTGAGACTCTTAATCCAGAGAACCAAAGGTATATACTAAACTGAGTGCTGTTCAGATTTAATGTACAGGATAAGTATGATGATGATGATGATGGTGATGATGATGATGATAATAATGACACCAACGATGGCAACGTTTTGGTGACTTTTAAAATTCCACTCGACCGTGTTGTGTTTTTCTTTTTTGGTGCTTTTTTGATGCTTTTGGTGCTTTTTCACCCTGTGTTATCATTTGCATCACATCATGCACTTCAGTAGATTCTGGCGTCTGACGGCACCGGCCCATGGTTGAATATTCCCAATTGGTTCCGAAAGACGTCAGGGCACCCTTTTGGGGAGAGTAGCATGAAAGGAGTGGGAGCCGAAGCATTGGCCAGACCGAGGGTCAAAGTGAGGGCGCATTGAGATCTCAGTGGATTGACCCACCCACATCATACATGTGCATGGAGTCAAGGCCGTCAAGTTCTCCCTCGACACTTTCTCCCTTTGCTGAATCCAAGGCCAGCATAAAAAGTACGACCAGTACAACTCCAACCCATTCATGCTACCAAACTTCTTGGAAAAGCGAACTGTTTTTGGCCTGAGTTTTTGGCATTTTCCTTCCAACAATCGTGCGCTGCCAATGATCAGTGAATCATGTGCATCTGCATCCGGTGCCACTGCAGTGCTAAAAGTGACAAATCTGCAACTCTGCCACTCTGCTGGCAAAAGAGCTGGATGAAATAGTAGGCCTCAATGCACTCACACATTTCAGATTCTTGTTCATTAACCTTTAGCCAGTCTTGTTTGATGGATAAAGCTAAAAAAAATAAAAATAAAAATCAGGTGCAATGAACAACTTCCTGGAATAAACTTCCTTCCTGTAATGAACATAAAAGCATAGTTATAGAAAATGTATTCATTTGGGTGCAAATGAGAATGAATGTACCATCAGCATTAAGAACCAAGTGGCACTTGGGACTCCCAGAGGTTCTCCTCCTTCGGATATTTGCTTCACAGTTCATAAAAAGTATTCATCAAACATATTCCTCAAGCTCTCCACAGAGCATGCAATTCTTATAGTGTACAGAGGCCTTTAGCCTGATTGCCTGGCCTGCCTTCAATACGGCGTTGGGATTGTCTCTCGCCAGGCCTGTCCGTGGAGTACGACTCGAGGAGCAATGTGCTGAGTGAACGCACCGCCTGCCTTGTCAGCGGTTATATCGGCAACTTTGGAGTACTGCTTTCGCTCAGCATGCTGAGATCTGCTTGGCAATTAACCCAAAGCACTGGGTTAACTCAACACACAGATGTTAGGTTCACCATTTCCAAAAAATCCAGTTGATCTGTTTTATGAACTGTCAAAAGACACTTACCATTATTGAGTATCACCAGGCTAGGTTATAGTTTTAAGGGCGACGTCTTCATCTCACAGTTGATTTATTTTGTCGCAGATGAATTTGGTGCAGGGGCTTTCGAAAAGTTACCAATTATCCACAGTTGTACAATGAAAAGTTGCAAACAAACGTTTGTGTGTCTTGGACTATTTTCAAGTACTTGTATAACTAATTGAACACCTCTGGTATTTTGGACACGTTGGCAACACCGCCGAAAGCCTTGGTGTGCGACATCATGTTTGATCAAAAGGAAACTAGCGTAGCTATTGCAACAGAGCTCCTGGAATGCTACCAGAGGGAGGGAGTTGATTTGTTGAAAAAGATTATGACATGTGGTGAGAGGCTGAGAGCTGGATCCATCGTTTCATGCCAGAGTCAAAATGATCCAGCATGGAATTGGAGACATTCTTGGTCCCCACTAACAAGAAAATACAAGGTTCCACCACGAGCCAGTAAGCCTACAGCATTTGGTGTTTTGGCCATCTTTACCCTTTAATTCAGTGGAAGTTCTTGCATCAATGCACAGTGAGACGATGAACTGTTGTACAGGGAAGAGAGACTAAAGAGAAATGGAGATGATTAAATAATTAATCGATTAATTGATGAATCAATAAATCAAAAATAGCCTTGACAGTCAAATCACTTGGTCATTATCATGTCCAAATATCAGCTTCCTAGCTCAAAAGGTACCTGAGATAATGGGCAGTCGAGAAAGGAAATGTATAAGTACTTAATTAATCGCTAATAATTAAATAACTAATCAATTAATTGATTAATCAATAAATCAAAAATATATTTTACAGCCAAAACACTTTTTTTTTTTTTTTTTTTTTTTTTTTTTTTCTATACAAGATCGAGGCTCGTTAAAGAGCGAACATTAATCACACAGAAAGACAAACTGACACATAAAACATATAACATAGGGAGCGGTAGACAAGATGGGGAGAGAGGGGGAAGGACACAAACACAACATTTGAGAGCAGGGACCGAGAGACATGGAGACATCGAGAGATCTGAGAGAGGGCGAGGGCTTTGGGGGGGGGGGGGCGTGGGAAGGGGGCGGTGGGAGAGGTATAAAACATATGGACACTGCCAGGACTTCCAGGAAAGAAGGTGGAATTTCAAACAACGTGGATCTGGGGTGAATTAGCGGGGGTAGAAAAGATCAATTTCATGTATATAGAGGGGGGGGGTTCTGTGGTCGTTCGCTTTGGCTTTGCGAATGGACCAAACCATTTCATGTAAATAGAGGGGGGGATTCTGTGGTCGTTACTGCATGTAAACGCATGTTTTTTTGCACGCACGTACGGGCAAGCACGTAATCGGAGAAGTAGTTACCGAGCTATGGCGATTTATTTACCAAACTAATCACAGTTACCTCCCACGGGTAACCAACGTACCCACAGGCACGGGCACCCACGTACGGGCACGTCCTAGTCTATCTATAATTCCAGTAATCTCTGTGTGTCTGTGTGTTTGTTTGTTTGTCTGTGACCGCTGTTTCTCGACAACCACGGGTCCGATATACTTGAAACTTGCCAGGTATATTGCTGGGGACCCGAGGATGTGCCTTTTCAAGGTTTCATATTAATCGGAGAAGTAGTTACCGAGCTATGGCGATTTCTTTACCAAACTCCGCAAGTCGTTCGCTTTGGACCAAACCATTTCATGTAAATAGAGGGGGGGGGATTGTCACCGTACTCGCAAGCCGTTCGCTTTGGACCAAACCATTTCATGTAAATAGAGGGGGGGGATTGTCACCGTACTCGCAAGCCGTTCGCTTTGGACCAAACCATTTCATGTAAATAGAGGGGGGGGGATTGTAACCGTACTCGCAAGCCGTTCGCTTTGGCTTTGCGAATGGACCAAACCATTTCATGTAAATAGAGGGGGGGGATATAATTTTAGATATATATATAGTACGGGCATGCCCTAGTATATATAATATATTGAAGGAGCTGGGGCTCCCACGTCGATCGGAAGAATGGACGCGACAAAAAGCTGGAATTCATCCGAGTTGCTTTAATCAAACCAAACACTCAGGCACTCCGAAAAGCCCGTTTATCGGGCAGCAATATATATACATATTATCCCGGAGCGTTTGCCCAGGAAAGGCGAGAGGGGGCGTGGCCCAGCGTCCTGGCTGCGGCCTGGCAAGTTGAGGGCGAGCCTGCCCGGGCATGCCCGGGCGTCCCGACCGAGGCCTGGCAAGTTGAGCGCGGGCCTGCCCGGGCGTCCTGGACGAGCCCGGCATGGTGATCGCTCCGCGTCCTTGATAGGTGCAAGGCGATTGTGAAAACCCAGCGGTAGCCGCTACACACGTCCCCCCAGAATCGACTTGCACCGGCAGGGTCAATTTGAGGGGGGTCCTGATGACCCGGCCGAAGCGACCCCTGGCGGGTCGTGGGAGGGGGTCCGGTGTGGTGGTGGGCGGTCGAGTGGGGGGCACCGTGGACGAGGGGCGGCCTCGCCGCGGCGGAAGGGCCACCCGTGGTGGGTGGTCGACGTCCACGTGCGCCGGCTTGAGGCGGTCCACCGCAATCCGGTCCGACCTGCCGCCGATGTCGATGACAAACGACTTGTCGTCCCGTCGCAGCACCCGGAAGGGCCCGTCGTACGGCGGCCGGAGTGGCCCCCGATGTGCGTCGTGACGCACAAAAACATACTCCGCTGTGCGAAGTGCTGGGGGGACGTAGGACTGGGGGTCACCATGGTGGGATGTTGGCACGGGGGCAAACCGTCGGGCGGCCTCCTGGAGGTCCGAGCGCTGGTGAGCTGCGGACCAGGGACTGGTAGCGTCGGGCACGAATTCGCCCGGGACGCGTAGCGCCTGGCCATAGACAAGCTCGGCGGTGGATGCCTGGAGGTCCTCCTTGGGGGCCGTGCGGAGGCCCAAAAGGACCCACGGCAGCCGGTCGGCCCAACCGCCGTCTTGAAGGCCGGCCATGAGCGCGGCCTTCATGGAGCGGTGGAATCGCTCGCACAACCCGTTTGCTTGGGGGTGGTAGGCCGTAGTACGGTGGAGCTTGACCCCCAGGTTGCGGGCGACCGCGCCCCACAGCTCGGAGGTGAACTGTGGTCCGCGGTCTGACGAGATGTCCGCCGGTGCGCCGAAGCGGACGACCCAGGTGGCGATGAAAGCCTGCGCCACGTCGGCGGTGGTGGTGGAGACGAGGGGAACGGCCTCCGGCCACCTGGTGGTCCTGTCCACCATGGTGAGCAGGTGTGTGAACCCCCGTGACGGGGGGAGGGGGCCCACCAGATCCACGTTGACGTGGTCGAAACGTCGTTCGGGCACGGTGAAAGGTGCCAGCGGGGCCTGGGTGTGTCGGTGGACCTTGGCCCGTTGGCAGGCCGTGCAGGTGCTGGTCCAATCGCGGACGTCCCGACGAAGGCCATGCCAGACGAATCGCGCCGACACCAGCTTCTGGGAAGCTTTCCGGCCCGGGTGGGAAAGGCCGTGGAGGGAGGCGAAGATGCGGTGTTGCCAGGTGACGGGCACGATGGGGCGAGGCTGGCCTTGGGAGACGTCGCAGAGCAGGACAGTGTCCGCGAAGGGGATGTCGGCCAGGCGGAGGCCCGTGTCCGCCGCCCGGAGGGCTTGTACCGTGGTGTCGGTGGTTTGGTCCGCCGCCATAAGCGCAAAGTCCACGCCCAGGTGGACCGCGTTCGCGCTGGCCCGGGAAAGACAGTCGGCCACGGCGTTGTTTTTGCCGGCGACGTGCCGGATGTCCGTGGTAAACTCCGACACGGCGGAGAGGTGGCGCTGTTGGCGGGCCGACCACGGCTCCGTGACCTTGGCCATGGCGTAAACCAACGGCTTGTGGTCGACGAACGCCGTGAAAGGTCGGCCCTCCAGGAGGTGGCGGAAATGGCGGACGGCCAGGTGTAGACCGAGGAGCTCCCGGTCAAACGTGCTGTATTTGAGCTCGTTCGGCCGGAGCTGCCGGCTGAAAAAAGCGAGTGGCTGCCAAACCCCGTTCACCCATTGCTCATGTACGGCGCCCACCGCGTAGTCGGAGGCATCCGTGGTGAGGGCGATGGGAGCGTTGAGCACCGGGTGAGCGAGCAGTGTTGTGTCGGCGAGGGCCCGCTTTGAGCTTTGGAAGGCCGCATCCATTGCTGCGGACCAGGCGATGTCGTTCTTGGCCGGCTTGCCCCGGAGGGCTTCGTAGAGGGGCCGCATGAGTTGAGCAGCGCGGGGCACGAAGCGGTGATAAAAATTCACCATTCCCAGGAATTCCTGCAGGGCCTTTATGGTGCGGGGACGCGGGAACGTGGTGATGGCCTCGACCTTGGTTGGCAGCGGCACGGCCCCGTTCTTGGTGATGTGGTGGCCCAAAAAATCAACGGCCATCGTGCCGAAGTGGCATTTGGCCGGGTTGACGATGAGGCCGTGCTCGCTGAGGCGCCCGAACAGTGTTCGGAGGTGGAGGAGGTGCTCGGCCCGGGACGTGCTGGCGACGCGGATGTCGTCCAGGTAAACGAAAAGGAACGGCAGGTCACGCAGCACGCCGTCCATCAAGCGCTGGAACGCCTGAGCCGCGTTCTTGAGACCAAACGGCATCCGCAAGAATTCGAATAAGCCGAACGGCGTGATGACTGCCGTTTTAGGGACGTCGGCCGCCCTGACAGGTACCTGGTGATATCCCCATATGAGATCAATTTTCGAAAAAATGACCCGTCCCGCCAGACGGGCGGAGAAGTCTTGGATATGCGGGATCGGGTACCTGTCGGGGGTGGTAGCGTCATTGAGACGGCGGTAGTCGCCACACGGGCGCCATCCACCCGCCGGCTTTGGCACGATGTGCAGTGGCGAGGCCCACGCGCTATCGGAGCGCCGCACGATGCCGAGGTGCTCCAACGCGTCGAATTCGGCCTTCGCCGCGGCGAGCTTGGCTGGGTCGAGGCGGCGGGCCCTGGCGTAGACCGGCGGGCCCGTGGTTGGTATGTGGTGCTCGATCCCATGCCGTACTGCGACGGCCGAAAACGTCGGCCGCGTGAGGGCCGGGAACTCCGTGAGCAGGCGAGCAAACTCGTTCGCCACCGGGACGGCGCATGCCAGCTCGGTCGGCGCGGAGCTGCTCAATGTGCAAACCAGGGAGCTGAAGGTTTCGGCGTTGATTAAACGACGCCGTTGGACGTCCACCAGCAGTCCGTGTGCGCAGAGGAAGTCGGCGCCTAGCAGAGCCATGGGCACGTTTGCGGTTACAAACGTCCAAGCAAAGCGTTGGCCGCCGAAGCAGAGGGTGACGTTGCGCGGGCCGAAGGTGCGGATGGTCGATCCGTTGGCCGCAACCAAGGAGGGGCCGCAAACCGCGGATTGCCTGTCCTGGTCAGAGGCGGGTATGACGCTCAGTTGGGCGCCGGTGTCGCACAGGAAGCGCCGTCCGGACGCTTTATCCGTGATGAACAGTAAGTTGCCCGTGTGGCCGGCGCTCATGGCTGGTAATGAACGCCGGCCCGGCCGTTTCCCGGCCTGCCGAAGGTGCACGGGGGTCGGCATGTCCGGGCCTTCTGTCCGAACCTGGCATGATAGTAACACCATGCTTGGTCAGGTGGAGGCCCCGGTCGTCGTGCTGGAGGTGGTCGGCTCGGTGTAGCGGCCGCCAATTGCGTCGGCAGTTCGGTCGTCGACCGTGCCGGGTGCTCGGGCGCCATGGGTGTTGCGTCGGACGGCGGTGGGTCCCATGTCGCCGCTGCGATGCGCTGTCCTGCGGCGGAGATCTTGTCGGCTTCTCTGGCAAGGGCCCGGGGATCTGTGATCGTCGTGCTTGCCAGGGCGAGGCGTACCGGGTTTGGCAGCTGACGGAGGAACAGCTCCCGGAACAGGAATGCCGGAGAGTGCTCGCCGAGCAGTGAAAGCATGTAGTCCATTCGCTCGGAAGGGCGCGTGTCGCCGAGCTCGGGCAGGTCGAGCAGGCGCCGTGCGCGTTCCGCCGATGGGAGGACGAAAGCGTCGAGGAGAAGCTTCTTAATCGCGCCGTATTTGTCAGCGGCTGGCGGGCTCTCGAGGAGGCTCAGGGCGCGGGCTGCGGTGGCCGAACCGAGCGCTGTTACCACATGGTGGAAGCGGGTGTCGTCGGCCGTGATGCCTCACAGGGCGAACAGGGAATCCGCCTGTGCGAACCAAACCGCCGCGTGAGCCTCCCAAGAAGGTAGGCAGTTTAAGGGCGACTGCCGTGTCCATGTCGGTAGGTCACCAATGAAGGAGCTGGGGCTCCCACGTCGATCGGAAGAATGGACGCGACAAAAAGCTGGAATTCATCCGAGTTGCTTTAATCAAAACAAACACTCAGGCACTCTGAAAAGCCCGTTTATCGGGTAGCAATATATATACATATTATCCCGGAGCGTTTGCCCAGGAAAGGCGAGAGGGGGCGTGGCCCAGCGTCCTGGCTGCGGCCTGGCAAGTTGAGGGCGAGCCTGCCCGGGCGTCCTGGACGAGCCCGGCATGGTGATCGCTCCCCGTCCTTGATAGGTGCAAGGCGATTGTGAAAACCCAGCGGTAGCCGCTACAATATAATATATATATATATATAATATATATATATATATAATCTATCTATAATTCCAGTAATCTCTGTATGTGTGTTTGTTTGTTTGTTTGTTTGTTTGTCTGTGACCGCTGTTTCTCGACAACCACGGGTCCGATATACTTTAAACTTGCCAGGTATATTGCTGGGGACCCGAGGATGTGCCTTTTCAAGGTTTCATATTAATCGGACAATTACTTACCGAGCTATGTCCAAAAAACGATTCAACCAATCAGAGAGCAGCGAGCTATCGCGTGTGCCGAACGTGGCGAACACACTCTGCCTCGGACGGCACATTTGAGAGCGTATTCATTTATTTCACGTTGGCAAACTATGTTGGCGTTAAACTATGTTTTAAAACTAATTAAAACTACTATCTATAATTCCACGGGTCCGATAAAAAACACCGTACTCGCAAGCCGTTCGCTTTGGACCAAACCATTTCATGTAAATAGAGGGGGGGGATTGTCACCGTACTCGCAAGCCGTTCGCTTTGGACCAAACCATTTCATGTAAATAGAGGGGGGGGATATAATTTTAGATATATATATAGTACGGGCATGCCCTTGTATATATATATATATATATATATATATATATATATATATATATATATATATGTGCAGCGTCTGTCCTGCCCGGTGTTGTCTTGTGTTGTGTTGTCACTGAACCACTTTCTCAAACTTTTGTGAAATCGTACCAAACTTCTGGTATGCACATATCTCTCCTGTCGGTATGTCCGAAGGGTATTTTTTTGAAAAAATTTCCAATTTGTTTATTTATTTTTTGGGGAAAAAAAACATTTTTCACCTTAAGATTTCAACTTCAATTGTTTATAAAATGTGATATCACGTATATTACAAATACATTTGTGCAAAATAATTGTTTGAATTATGATTGGTTTAAACCATGACGAAACGGCAACTCGGGTACAGTCATTTATCTATATATCTACACATCTGGGCAGTGTCTGTGTTCTCTTAACGACTCCCTCAAACTTTTGTTTCCGTGGTTGTGAAGTGTTTTTAATAACGTTGTGGTGGTTTTGAATCAGGTGGTGGTGAGGTATTTTGAATTATGTGGTGGTGAGGTGTTTTTAAATGACGTGGTGGTGAGGTGTTTTTAAATCACATGGTGGTGAGGTGTTTTGAATTACGTGGTGAGGTGTTTTGAATTACATGGTGGTGAGGTATTTATAATTATGTGGTGGTGAGGTGTTTTTATGTGGTGGTGAGGTGTTTTTAAATCACATGGTGGTGAGGTGTTTTTAAATCACATGGTGAGGTGTTTTGAATTACATGGCGGTGAGGTATTTATAATTATGTGGTGGTGAGGAGTTTTTAATTATGTGGTGGTGAGGTGTTTTGAATTAGTTGGTGATTAGGTGTTTTGAATTAAGTGGTGGTGAGGTGTTTTTAAATGACGTGGCTGTGAGGTGTTTTTATTACGTGTTTAATGGCTGTGAGGTGTTTTTTAATTTCGTGGTGGTGAGGTGTTTTTATTGTGTTTTATGGCTGAGGTGTTTTTATTTCGTTTTTTATGGCTGAGGTGTTTTTATTACGTTTTTTTAATGGCTGTGAGGTGTTTTTATCATGTTTTATGGTTGTGAGGTGTTTTTATTACGTGTTTTATGGCTGAGAGGTGTTTTTATTACGTGTTTTATGGCTGTGAGGCATTTTCAATTTTGTGGTGGTGAGGTGTTTTTATTACGCGTTTTATGGCTGTGAGGTGTTTTTATTACGTTTTCGTTATGGCTGTGAGGTGTTTTTATCACATGTTTTATGGTTGTGAGGTGTTTTTATTACGTGTTTTATGGCTGTGAGGTGTTTTTATTACGTTTTTTTTATGGCTGTGAGGTGTTTTTATTACCTGTTTTATGGTTGAGGTGTTTTTATTACGTGTTTTATGGCTGTGAGGTGTTTTTATTACGTTTTTTTAATGGTTGTGAGGTGTTTTTATTACGTGTTTTATGGCTGTGAGGTGTTTTTATTACGTTTTTTTATGGCTGTGAGGTGTTTTCATTCCGTGTTTTATGGCTGTGACGTGTTTTTATTACGTTTTTTTAATGGCTGTGAGGTGTTTTCATTACGTGTTTTATGGCTGTGAGTTGTTTTTATTACGTTTTTTTTATTGATGAGGTGTTTTCATTCCGTGTTTTATGGCTTTGAGGCGTTTTTAATTTTGTGGTGGTGAGGTGTTTTTATTACGTGTTTTATGGCTGTGAGGTGTTTTTATTACGCGTTTTATGGCTGTGAGGTGTTTTTATTACGTTTTTTTTATGGCTGTGAGGTGTTTTTAATTTTGTGGTGGTGAGGTGTTTTCATTACGTGTTTTATGGCTGTGAGGTGTTTTTATTACGTTTTTTTTATGGTTGTGAGGTGTTTTCATTATGTGTTTTATGGCTGTGAGGTGTTTTTATTACGTTTTTTTTAATGGTTGTGAGGTGCTTCCATTACGTGTTTTATGGCTGTGAGGCGTTTTTAATTTTGTGGTGGTGAGGTGTTTTTATTACGTGTTTTATGGCTGTGAGGTGTTTTTATTACGTGTTTTATGGCTGTGAGGTGTTTTTATTACGTGTTTTATGGCTGTGAGGCGTTTTTATTACGTGTTTTATGGCTGTGAGGTGTTTTGATTACGTGTTTTATGGCTGTGAGGTGTTTTTATTACGTGTTTTATGGCTGTGAGGTGTTTTTATCCCGTGTTTTATGGCTGTGAGGTGTTTTTAATTACGTGTTTTATGGCTGTGAGGTGTTTTTAATTTTGTGGTGGTGAGGTGTTTTTATTACGTGTTTTATGGCTGAGGTGTTTTTATCATGTTTTATGGTTGTGAGGTGTTTTTATTACGTGTTTTATGGCTGAGAGGTGTTTTTATTACGTTTTTTAAATGGCTGTGAGGTGTTTTTATCATGTTTTATGGTTGTGAGGTGTTTTTATTACGTGTTTAATGGCTGAGAGGTGTTTTTATTACGTGTTTTATGGTTGTGAGGTGTTTTTATTACGTGTTTTATGGCTGAGAGGTGTTTTTATTACGTGTTTTATGGCTGTGAGGCATTTTTAATTTTGTGGTGGTGAGGTGTTTTTATCACGTTTTATGGTTGTGAGGTGTTTTCATTCCGTGTTTTATGGCTGTGAGGCGTTTTTAATTTTGTGGAGGTGAGGTGTTTTTATTACGTGTTTTATGGCTGAGGTGTTTTTATCATGTTTTATGGCTGTGAGGTGTTTTTATTACGTGTTTTATGGTTGTGAGGTGTTTTTAGTACGTGTTTTATGGCTGAGAGGTGTTTTTATTACGTGTTTTATGGCTGAGAGGTGTTTTTATTACGTGTTTTATGGCTGTGAGGCGTTTTTAATTTTGTGGTGGTGAGGTGTTTTTATTACGTGTTTTATGGCTGTGAGGTGTTTTTATTACGCGTTTTATGGCTGTGAGGTGTTTTTTATTACGTGTTTTATGGCTGTGAGGTGTTTTTAATTTTGTGGTGGTGAGGTGTTTTGATTACGTGTTTTATGGCTGAGGTGTTTTTATTACGTGTTTTATGGCTGTGAGGTGTTTTTATCATGTTTTATGGTTGTGAGGTGTTTTTATTTCGTGTTTTATGGTTGTGAGGTGTTTTTATTACGCGTTTTATGGCTGTGAGGTGTTTTGATTACGTTTTCTTTATGGCTGTGAGGTGTTTTTATCACGTGTTTTATGGTTGTGAGGTGTTTTTATTACGTGTTTTATGGCTGAGGTGTTTTTATTACGTTTTTTTTTATGGCTGTGAGGTGTTTTTATTACCTGTTTTATGGTTGTGAGGTGTTTTTATTACGTGTTTTATGGCTGTGAGGTGTTTTTATTACGTTTTTTTATGGTTGTGAGGTGTTTTTATTACGCGTTTTATGGCTGTGAGGTGTTTTTGTTACGTTTTCTTTATGGCTGTGAGGTGTTTTTATCACGTGTTTTATGGCTGTGAGGTGTTTTTATTACGTTTTTTTTTATGGCTGTGAGGTGTTTTTATTACCTGTTTTATGGTTGTGAGGTGTTTTTATTACGTGTTTTATGGCTGTGAGGTGTTTTTATTACGTTTTTTAAATGGCTGTGAGGTGTTTTTATCACGTGTTTTATGGCTGTGAGGTGTTTTTATTACGTTTTTTTTTATGGCTGTGAGGTGTTTTTATTACCTGTTTTATGGTTGAGGTGTTTTTATTACGTGTTTTATGGCTGTGAGGTGTTTTTATTACGTTTTTTAAATGGCTGTGAGGTGTTTTCATTTCGTGTTTTATGGCTGTGAGGTGTTTTTATTACGTTTTTTTAATGGTTGTGAGGTGTTTTCATTCCGTGTTTTATGGCTGTGAGGCGTTTTTAATTTTGTGGTGGTGAGGTGTTTTTATTACGTGTTTTATGGCTGTGAGGTGTTTTTATTACGCGTTTTATGGCTGTGAGGTGTTTTTATTATGTTTTTTTTATGGCTGTGAGGTGTTTTTATTACGTTTTTTTTAATGGTTGTGAGGTGTTTCCATTACGTGTTTTATGGCTGTGAGGCGTTTTTAATTTTGTGGTGGTGAGGTGTTTTTATTACGTGTTTTATGGCTGTGAGGTGTTTTTATTGCGTGTTTTATGGCTGTGAGGTTTTTTCAATTTTGTGGTGTTGAGGTGTTTTTAATTTTGTGGTGGTGAGGTGTTTTTAATTTCGTGGTGGTGAGGTGTTTTTATTACGTGTTTTATGGCTGTGAGGTGTTTTTATTACGTGTTTTATGGCTGTGAGGTGTTTTTATTACTTGTTTTATGGCTGTGAGGTGTTTTTATTACGTGTTTTATGGCTGTGAGGCGTTTTTATTACGTGTTTTATGGCTGTGAGGTGTTTTGATTACGTGTTTTATGGCTGTGAGGTGTTTTGATTACGTGTTTTATGGCTGTGAGGTGTTTTTATTACGTGTTTTATGGCTGTGAGGTGTTTTTATCCCGTGTTTTATGGCTGTGAGGTGTTTTTAATTACGTGTTTTATGGCTGTGAGTTGTTTTTAATTTTGTGGTGGTGAGGTGTTTTTATTACGTGTTTTATGGCTGAGGTGTTTTTAATTTTGTTGTGGTGAGGTGTTTTTATTATGTGTTTTATGGCTGTGAGGTGTTTTTATCACGTGTTTTATGGCTGTGAGGTGTTTTCAATTTTGTGGTGTTGATGTGTTTTTAATTTTGTGGTGGTGAGGTGTTTTTAATTTCGTGGTGGTGAGGTGTTTTTATTACGTGTTTTATGGCTGTGAGGTGTTTTTATTACGTGTTTTATGGCTGAGGTGTTTTTATTGTGTTTTATGCCTGTGAGGTGTTTTTATTTCGTGTTTTATGGCTGTGAGGTGTTTTTATTACGTGTTTTATGGCTGTGAGGTGTTTTTAATTTTGTGGTGGTGAGGTGTTTTTATTACGTGTTTTATGGCTGTGAGGTGTTTTTATTACGTGTTTTATGGCTGTGAGGTGTTTTTATTACGTGTTTTATGGCTGTGAGGTGTTTTTATTTCGTGTTTTATGGCTGAGGTGTTTTTAATTTCTGGGTGGTGAGGTGTTTTTATTACGTGTTTTATGGCTGAGTGTTTTTAATTTCGTGGTGGTGAGGTGTTTTTATTACGTGTTTTATGCCTGTGAGGTGTTTTTATTTCGTGTTTTATGGCTGTGAGGTGTTTTTATTACGTATTTTATGGCTGTGAGGTGTTTTTATTACGTGTTTTATGGCTGTGAGGTGTTTTAAATTACTTGGTGGTGAGGTGTTTTAAATTACTTGGTGGTGAGGTGTTTTGAATTACTTGGTGGTGAGGTGTTTTGAATTATGTGGTGGTGAGGTGTAATCATCCCAAACTTCCAGTGTGCACCTACCCCTCCCCTTTGTAAGTGCTGAGCGGTTCTTTCTTGAAAAAAAAAACATTCAACCTAAATTGCCTATAAAAATGTAATATCACAAACACAACAAATACATTTGTGCAAAATAATTGTTTGTATTATGATTGGTGTAAATCATGACAACACAACCACTCAGGTACAGTCATTATCCTCAGCTAAAATAAGCCCGTTCCTCAGCAACGACGTATATTGTTACGGTTTTTAGAACCTTCACATGAAATTTAGTATTAATATTCCTTATAAATAACCCCTGTGTACATTTCCTCTTAATTGGCTGTTAATTGAAATAAGTGCACCTTAGTTAGTCCACATTGCAACACGTAGCAAATCATAGGCCCTTTCGTAGTTATTTCATTATTCTGTGTTCCAGATAAGGCTGTGTGTCCAATAATTGACTCTACGTTGCATCAAATCAAATAAGATAGGATCCCTTACAATATCGCCGTGGCCTCCAAAGCGCCAGTACGGCGGCGTTCGCCACCGTTGCATTGGGCGGTTGTCATTGGTATCATCTTCACCCCAAGACTCCATTGCACACGAGGCCAAGCGGAGGGGAGGAGCCGTGGTATCATGGGCGTGGCCCACCTCGTCACCCAAGGTGGAGCCAAAGATCCCTCGCCAGCCAACCAGCGCCGAGGTGAGAAAAACCGGTAGGCGTGGCATCGGAGTTGGCGGCTTCATCGCACGACGCGCAATATAAGCGCGCGCGCAAGCCTTTTCACGAGGACAGGAGATGCGTGATCCAGCTGAGAACAAAGAGAGGCGTGATCCAGCTGAACGAGAAAAAGACGCGCAAAGAGGCTGACGACCGGGGTTTTTCGCGACTGCACAAGCACAAGTGCGTGCCCGCGGGACACAAACGGCGTGTCGCGATTCCCGAACCTCCCTGCTGCCATTCTGCATGGACCTGAACCTTCTCACCCCTGCAGCCATTCCAGCCTGAGAATCCCCCTTTTGTGTACGTGAGTTTGTTCTGTTTTGTCTTGTCCCTGGGGTATAATATAAGTTAAGCTTGTTATAAGGATTGCACTGTGTCTTCTGTAAATTACCTTCGTTCTTCCTCTTCTTTAGTCTTGTATAGTAGTAAATAAATCCCTGTTATTTCTTACCCGTTTGGTTTCTTTCTCATCCGATCGCTTTTGTCCCTTCTATCAATTGAGTACCTGTGGCACGATTTTTGGCCGAACCGCTTTACAATCGGGTTAGTAATTGCTAACGGCTCGGATTCCGGACTGCTAAACCGCTCGGCAAAATACCATCTTGTCCGGGATTCGAGCGGTACTTGTCTCCCTGTTTTGCAGAGGGATTGATAAAGGTATTCGGCTAATACCTGGACCAATAACCCTGATCAATCCCCCCCGCAAAGGAACATTACAAGTACCAGGATCGGCGACGGCCAGTACACAGGACAAGGGGCTAACCCCCCCCTTGGTAAGGGGAGCGCCGTTGTCGGATTCCGTAACAATATATATAATTATATATATATATTGTTGCGGTTTTGGAACCCCTCACTTGTAAATAATTCTTGGAAATAATTATCTTCATTTAATAAGGTCCCACCCATAGTTAGTCCACAAGCAACACGTAGGACACCATAGGACTTTAGTTATTTCCTTAATATGTGTTTCAGATAAGGCTGTGTTCCCAATAGTTGATTCTGCGTTGTATTAATTAAATAAGATAGGTCCTTTTCAATTCCATTCATTTTGCGGCTTGACTCTCTCCAAATTGTGGTACGCGCCTTGCCAGCAGCGTTCGCTGCCTTAGCGCCGCCATTACGCACGCGGTCAAGCTTGGAGAAGATGGGGGTGGAGCGCCCAGAACGAGGCGTAACCCTGTCATCGACCCGTAAGGGGTGGAGCGGGTGAGCCCTCGCTAACCAACCAGGGCTGGGGTGAGCTCACCGGTGGGCGGAGTGCGAGAATACGTGGCTTGATTTCAAAGCGCCCTATATAAGCGCAAGCGCGGCGCCTTTACACAGAGGAGTGCTGAGAGAGAGAAGTGCTGAGAGAGAAGTGCTGAGAGGAGGGGGTGCTAAGAGAGAGAAGAGAGAGACGTGGGGGTGCTCACATTGCTGCAATAGGCTGAGGCCCTCTAGACCCCTATTGTTGCCGGTTGTTGAGCTCGTTTGTACCAGATGCGCGAGGAATCATTAAGTGGCGCTGAACACCTGAGAAGCTGAGTAAGGAGGTCACGAGCGGAGAACTGCGCATACGGACTTGCGAAGGACTACCCCCTCCCCCCGCCACATCTAAGGTCCGATCGCGCGCCAGCGACACGCAAGCTGCCTCCCATTCTTCAGTCTGGACTGGAGCCGGACCTCAACGCCCTACCATCTGCCTGGACCTTCCTCCCCTACCATCTGCCTGGACCTTCTCCCCCTACCACTACCCTCCCGTGTAAGTCTGTCTGTTTGTCCTGGGGTTAAGTAAGACTGTATAGATACGCTTGCTCTGTGTCCTGCTTCTTCTTCTTCTTGTACATTCTTCCCTTTCGTTTCCTCTTCTTTGGTTGTTGTAATAAATCCTTTGTTCTTCCTTACCTTTTGGTTTCCTCTCCATTCGATCGTCTTCGTCCTTTCTCTCCAGTGAGTACCTGTGGCACAATTTGGGAAACCGCTCAGGATCGGGGTTAGTCCTTTGTTAATGGCTCGGGCTTCGGATTGCTAAACCGCTCGGCAATTTCCATCTTGTCCGCGGTCCGAGTGGGAGTTATCTCCCTGCTTTGCGGCCGGATTGGCACTCAGGTATTTGGGACTCCATTGACCAATCACCCTGGCCAATCTCGACCGGAAAGGAGCGTTAAAATTTCCAGGATCGGGGGACGGCCAGCTTAAAAGACAAGGGGATTAACCCCCCCCCCCCCCCCCTTGGTAAGGGGAGCGCCGACCCCGAATCCGCAACAATATATATATATATATATAGTATGAAAGGAATTGCCTGATGTCGTGGTTTTCGGTTCGTTTTTCAAACACGTTGTACTGGGATTTAGATTGATCCAGCTGTGGAGTAATAGCTTCACTTTTGAAGTTCCCTTCTGGAATTTTGAAGATTCTCCAAAGGTACGAACAAGGTTGTAAGTGGAATAAAAAGGGGCAATGCCTTTAATGTAGCAGCAACGTGTTGGCACCAATAGGAAACTGGTGCTGGCCCACACTTTTAGACACTAAATGGGAGGGAGGGGGGAGGTGTGCTCAACCTAAAGACTCAAGGCTGTTCAGGCCAACTTGGATGGTACCTGTCACCAACCCATTTGGACCTGATCTGGTCAATAATGTGGTCCTCTCCAAGGGTGCCCAGTCATGCTTCCCTTTCCTGGAGATTATAATATAGAGTTGGAGCTCCTCAAGAGTGCACTCAGGGCCCCCATGTTGGACCACACTTTGATGATGATGACCAAGGGAGAAAGAGCGAGACTACAGCAGACTATGCTGGATTTTGTCCCTTACTGAGTTGCTTGACCCGAGCCTGTCTAACGTACTCAATTTTGTGCCTTTGGCCTCTATGCATTCTGATTCTATTTCCCAGACTTCTTATGATGGCTTTACTGCCCAGCAAGGCCAACAATTGTAATGTTTACACCAATGCTGGCATGTCTCGAATGTCGAATGGCCAACCGTAGTGCGCTGTCCAACGTTGTAGCAAGGACTGCCCTTTTTGCCAGGAACGCATCAGGCATTATCACTGTGCCAGCCAATGGTATCGCCGTAAGATTTTTCCCATCACCTGAATTCGAAGTCCCACATGAGTGGTTGGTAAATTCACTTATTGAGCTAATGATGCGCAGTGGTATGCAAACTAACGATACGCAAAACATATCTTTGAACTACATGTATCTTTGACCCTTATTCTTTCTACATTTTATATTTCTTTCTGCACTTAACCCTGTGCCGCAACCCGCGAAAAAGTTTTGTGTATGGATGACGTTACTACACGTCATCGACTATACCTATAAATAGATCATCAGTACGTGGTTGCATTCCCGTAATGCCAAATTAATCCCGTACCGGGGGTATTTTTATCCCAAAAAAAATCCCGAACTCAAAGGGTTAAAGGTGCATTTATAGTGTCCTGCCATTTTTAGATTTTCGTGAGTTCCATTGAAACAATTTGTTTTGTTTTTTTTTTTTGCTCTGCTGATGAAGCTCTCAGAGCAAGACTAGTTATTCATTCAACTTGTTTGTATTGGGTTGTCTAAATTCATTCCTTTTTGGGTGATCCATGGTAATGTCTTGTGAAATTCTCTTCCTCCCTATGTAGTGTTTCTGAGCATTGAGGTCCATGAGAACTGCACACTGCACTCTACTTGATTGCTCTCTGCATAAATTGGTCGAGGAGGTTGGAGTACTATTATTTTGCCCTTGTCCTTTTCACATTTCTAACTCATTTAACAGACTCCCAGCTGTGACAACATTCCATATACAACATTCCATGTACTATGCTGGATTTGTGTGCCTGTGTATTTATGTGCGTCACATTAGTTGTAATCCCTTCAAGTGGGTACCAAAAGGCCATCCCAGTGCCCAAAGTATCCGTCTCCTCTTCGTATTCGGATCACGTTTTGATAACCAAGTTGTGATATTTTCAAGTTAATGCAGTGGAATATTTTCAGATGGTCAGACTATCATATCGTTAACCAATGGCTCTTTAAAGGATTTTCATGGAACCTCACACAACTTTCCATTGTAAATGTTTGTTATATTTCTTGGTATCTCTTTCAATTTCTATACAGTTCGCTTTTATTACTTGCAAAATCGAAGATTTTTCAAGCATATTGGTCGGTTGCGTTTGTGGTTCTATCTGTCTGTCTGTCTGTTTGTCACCGGCCTACAGGTCGCAATTCTAAACCGATCGTCACGAAACTTCACCAAGTTGTATAGGTCGTCCCAATTGAGAAGCCTATTGTTTTTGGGATCAAAATTTTAAAAGGTCAACATAGGCCAAAGGTCACCAACTTTGCCAAATTTCTAAAATCCTCAATTTTCATCCGATTGACTTGAAATTTCAAGAGGACTTGCATATCTGGTCACTGAATTCAACCACCAAGTATATTTGAGGTCAACATAGGCCAAAAGGTCAACATAGGCCGAATTTCTAAAATCCTCAATTTTCATCCGATTGACTTGAAATTTGAAGAGGACTTGCATATCTGGTCACTGAATTCAACCACCAAGTATATTTGAGGTCAACATAGGCCAAAAGGTCAATGTAGGCCAAATTTCTAAAATCCTCAATTTTCATCCGATTGACTTGAAATTTGAAGAGGACTTGCATATCTGGTCACTAAATTCAACCACCAAGTATATTTGAGGTCAACATCGGCCAAAAGGTCAACATAGGCCAAATTTCTAAAATCCTCAATTTTCATCCGATTGACTTGAAATTCTAAGAGGATTTACATATATGGTCACTGAATTCAACCACCAACTATTTTTGAGGTCAACATAGGCCAAATTTCTAAGATCCTCAATTTTCATCCGATTGACTTGAAAATTGAACAGCATTTGACATTGAGTCACTAAATAGGGAAACGAACTATTTTTGACGTCAAAAGGTCAAAGGTCAACTCAAGGTCAACCTTACAAAATCATCATTTTTCATCTGAAAAATCGTCACTTTTCTTCCTGTTGACCTGAAGATTGTCAATTTAAATCTTGATGAAATGGACAATTTGCTGTATCAATGGAATTTTTTTTTCTTGGGGTTGGGGGGGGGGGGGTGGGGTGGGGGTATTTTGCAAGTATAGTGCTCCACATGACGTCTTCTTCTTTATTTATTAATTAATTTATTTTTGAATGCAGAAACCTAGGCTCATGGAGCAGCTAAGCGGCAGAGGATAGCAGGTTCACAGACTTACAGGGGATCAAAGGGTAAGAGGGAGACAAAGATATTGCACATCAGCAGATGAGTCATAGAAAGGAAAGAGGTCGCAGGAGGGTGGAAGATTAATGAGAGAAGGGGCAGTTAAGGGAGAAACCACAAGGTGATGGGACTGCAGTGGGGCACAAAACCACATCGGAAGTCTGTTCCATAGACGAGAGAATTGAAAGATGAAGCAATGGAGGTGAGCATTCAGTTTAGAATTTGGGATGGTTACGAGATGCAGGATTTTGATTGAACAAGTGGTCCCTGTATATGCTTAGGACTGAAGGACAAGAGGGTGGGAGGAGCAAGGCCAGAAGTGTGTGGACTCTCAGATAGAAAACTGAGAGTCCACTAACCAGCCAGCAGTGGGTGAAAAGAAAACCCTGAAACTTGGCCTTCTGCCAAGAGAGTCAAATAAAATGGAGAGCCTTGGAATTTATGGCCTTGAGGAAGCAAGATCAGAAGCAGCTGCACCCGCCCAAAGTGGGGACCCATACTCCAAGCTACCTTGGATGAAGGCCTTATATGCTAATGAGCCCCAATTAGCTCAGAATAGACTTAACTCTTGAGTAAGTTACCAAGGCATTGGGCCAGCCTTAGAGGCCAGTTGGAGATATAGGCCACCAAATATGAGATGTGACAGATTGAGGCCTAGGTGCCCGAGAGACTGTGCAAAAAGTTGGCCAGAGAAGTAAACTGTGCAGTTCAAAAGCGATGCATGTGGAGGGACAGCGTGTGAGCATATTTTCCTTCATTTAAACACATATTCCAAATCGCAAACTAATGACTTATTTCCCCCCCCCCCCCCCCCCCCCCCCACATCTACAGAGACTGATGCTGCAACAGCCCCATTCTCATAAGTGTGGTGAACTGTTCTGCACAGGGTGGGGCCATTAGAAAAACATTACAGAAAATTCTCCAGGGAAACATAATTCATTGATAGAGAGCAAAAAGGTCAGCCATAAAACATTGCCTTCCCTCAATAGTGAGATCACAAGACTGCAACCAAGAGCAACCCATTGGCTTTGCTCAGAGAAAAATTGCCAACCATTCAAGGAGGAGCCCTTGAATACCAATCACAGACAATAATTCAGAAAGCAAGTCTGGGTGCCAGGTATTACCCAAAGCTTGACAGATGTCCGGAGAGATGGCATGGAACTCTTGAGAGTTAGTGCATCCATCCATTGTTGGCTTAAAAGAAGCAACATGTTCATGGTAGAATATCTGAGGCAGAAGCTGCACAGGTCATCAGAGATTTTTTTTTTTTTTTTTTTTTTGTATACAAGATCGAGGCTCGTGAAAGAGCGAACATTAATCACACAGAAAGACAAACCGACACAAAAAACATATAACATCGGGAGCGGTAGACAAGATGGGGAGAGAGGGGGAAGGACACAAACACAACATTTGAGAGCAGGGACCGAGAGACATGGAGACATCGAGAGATCTGAGAGAGGGCGAGGGCTTTGGGGGGGGGGGCATGGGAAGGGGGCGGTGGGAGAGGTATAAAACATATGGACACTGCCAGGACTTCCAGGAAAGAAGTTGGAATTTCAAACAAGGTGGATCTGGGGTGAATTAGCGGGGATAGAAAAGATCAAGGTTTTGGATGGGGGAAGATAAGAGATGGTGGTGAACAGTTGTTTTAAAGACCTGGAGGGAGGAGTGGGATTGAAGGGAGTGAGGGAGTTTGTTCCAGAGGCGGGAGAAAAGAGGAATGAAAGAGTGAAGGTGAGCAGAGAGCCGAGATTTCGGCAGTTTAACCATCAGAGGGTTGCTGGCAGATCTTGTGCGACCTGTAGGAATATTTGGGGGACAGAGCACAGAGAGAGCTGGGGGTGCAAGGCCGGAGAGGAGTCTGTAGAAGACAGAAAGACCACCTACCTGCCTGCGGTGAGTGAGTGAAAGGCCCTCAGAGATAGCTTCATCGCGGCAGATTCCAATAATTCTGAAAGCTTTGGTTTCAACAGCGTGAAGCCGAGCTAGGTGTGAGGCAGGAGCACCGGCCCATAGGGGAGAACAGTATTCCATTGAGCTGCGGATGAAAGCCTTGTATGTGGTGAGGAGCTCAGGTGTGCCGAGGAAGGACTTCGCACGACGGAGGATGCCCAGTCGGCGACTGGCTTTGGAGGCCAGCTTGGAAATGTGGTTTTCCCAAGAAAGATCATGGCAGATAGTGAGACCCAAAATCTTGAGCGACAGAACTTCTTGGAGAGGATTGTTGAGAAAGTAGATGGGAGGGTTGTCCAGTCGATCTTTTCGGAGAGACATAGTAAGAGTGTGAGATTTGTCAGGATTGAAAGACATGTTCCACTTGTTTGACCAGTCTGTGATTTTGTCCAGGTCTTTAGAGAGTGAGGAGGCAGCAGACTGCCGATCTGAGGGAAGAGGAATGGAGCGGCAGAGAGTGGAGTCATCAGCAAAGAGATAGAGAGGATTTTCGAGAGAGTCAGAGAGATCATTGATGAAGACCAGAAAAAGCACGGGGCCCAGAACACTGCCTTGGGGAACTCCAGCCTGAACAGGAAGAGGAGATGAGAGAAACCCATTCAGGGCCACACGTTGACGACGACTAGAGAGGAAGTCCGCCAGCCATGCGTGGAGATTTCCATGGATACCAAAGGAGGAGAGTTTGGTGAACAGAGCGGGGTGCCAGACCGTGTCGAAGGCACGTGATATGTCGAGGGAGACAGCTCTAATTTCCTGTTTGGCATTGAGGACCTCCATCCATTGTTGAGACAGCAGAAGCAGCATGTCCAGAGTAGAGTGACCTGGTCTGAAACCAAATTGATGATCAGAGATCAAGCCATTGGAGAAGAGGAAAGATTTCATATCCGAAGCAATGATGGATTCCATGACTTTGCTGATAATTGGGAGAAGGCTGATTGGTCTGTAGTTGCTAGGATCTGTTTTTGCACCTTTTTTGTGCAAAGCGGTGATGTTGGCTGATTTCCAAGCAGATGGCAGTTGACCTTGAGCAAAAGAGAGGGTGAAGAGAACAGAGAGAGGGTGAGATAGAGCAGCAGAGCAGGATTTTAGGACCCGTGGGCTGATGCCGTCGGGTCCAGTTGCAGAATCAGAGTCGAGGGTTGACAGAAACTTTTCCACCTTGTCAGGAGGAAAGGACACGGAGTCCAGGAGCAGCAGGGTATGACTGGGTATGGTGGGTACAGAGAGGGATGGGTTTGGGACACAAGATTTAGAGGCAAACACAGAGTTGAGGCATTCAGCTTTTTCATGTCCGGAGTCAGCTGTGTAGCCGTTTGAGGTAAGGGAGGGGATGGAGGGGGAACAAACACCAGAAACGGATTTGACCAGACGCCACCAGGATTTGGAAGAGGGAGACAGATAAGAGAGTTCGGTCTTGAGAACGGAGAGATATTGTTTCCTGGCTCTCCTGAGGGTGGACACACACTTGTTTCGGGCTTTGTGAAAGGAAATGAGATTTCCTTCTGTTGGATTTGCTTTCCAGGAGACGAAGGCAAGTTGTTTCAGGGCAACAGCCTCACCACAAGATTCCGTGTACCATGGACGGGAGGAAGGGTATGATGACAACTGAAGACGAGATGGGATAAATCTGTGCATGAGAGAGAGCAATTTACTTTGGAAGAATTCCCAGGATGAGTTGATGTCAGAGGTGGTAGAGATGGGAGACCAGTCCAGATGATTGATGGCTGCTTGAAGACCGTGCCAGTTGGCCTGAGTGAAATGCCAGACTCGTCGACGCTGAGCAGGCTCCCTGAGGATGGTCAGAGAGATGTCCACTTTAACAAGGACATGATCAGATGATCCGATCGGAGCAGAAGAAGAGCAGCAGACATTTTCAGGGAAGTTAGTCATAATCAAGTCCAGAAGAGAAGATGTTCCGTTGACTGAGATCCGGGTCGGGAAATTGACAGATTGTGTCAGTCCCAGTGAGTCGCAGAAGTCCTTTGCTGAGGAGCCATGGCTGGTGAGAGAGGTACCCACACCCAGCCAACTGGCATGATGACAGTTGAAATCACCACATATGAGGAAGAGAGAGTTGGGATGAGTAGATAGAAGTTGGTCCATATCATCAGACAGCGAGATGTAGATGGAGTCATCACTGTTTGGTGGACGGTACAACACACATATGAACAAGAGGTGGGAGCGAAGGGGAAGCCGTAGCCAGAGGTATTCCTGGGCGTGAGGTGGAGAGAGTGCAGTGCAGGGCGAGTGAGGAAGAGAGTTTTTGATAAAGATAGCAACCCCGCCTCCAGGACGAGGCTCAGGTCTATTATACCGGAGGAGGGAGTAGCCCGGGAGAGATACTATGGAATCAGAGACATCATAAAGGAGGAAAGTTTCTGTTAAGCAGATCACGTCTGGTTTGACAGAAGCAACCTGTATGGAGAGATCAGTTAAGTTTGAACGAAGGCCCCGGATGTTTGAGGTCCATACCGTTAATGAAGAGGAAGGGGGAGCATCAGATACAGAACAGGGGGGAGGAGGGGTAGGGTAAGATGTGGAAGAGGTGGAAGAGGTAGGGAGAGCTGTTGAAGGTGTGTCAGAGATTTCAGAATAGCTCGGAGAAAGGGAAGGATGGGGCGGACAAAAGGTTTGATGGTGATTGGGTGAGCCACAATGAGGTGTTATTTGAGGAGGGGGAAGAGCGAGGCAGAAGGTTGGGGGAGATGGAGGTGAGAGTTTGAAGGGGGAAGAAGCGGGGAGGACGCTTTGAGGATGGGGAGTGAGAGGGGGGGAAATTGAGAAGCAATGAGGGTGGGGAGTTGGAGAAGAGGTAATGGTTGAGATCTGCAGAAATTCTAGATGTCCATCACTTTGCTTTGATAGGGATAACAATGACCGATCTGTTGTTGTGTGGATCTGACTTGGTGCTGTTCTCATGAAAACAGGTGACATTTGCAACTGTCTGGGATGAAAACAGGAGACCTTCTGAGAAATACCTGAATAAGTTTGTAAAGAGGAGAGGATAGAGGTGACACATCGTTATTGAAGATTATACAGTGTCTTCAGAAAGTATTCACACCCCTTGACGTTTTTCACATTTTGTTGTGTTGCAGCCTGATTTTAAAATGGATTGAATTGAGATTATTTGTCACTGATCTACACATAACCCATAATGTCAAAGTGGAAATTTTTAAAATAATTTTTAATAAAATAATTCAAAATGAAAGGCTGAAATGTCTTGAGTCAATAAGTATTTGCTGTGGCACTCCAAATTGAGCTCAGCTGAATACAATTTCCTTTGTTCATCTTTGAGATGTCTCTTCAACTTGAGTAGAGTCCACCTGTGGCCAATTCAATTGATTTGACATGATTTAGAAAGAAACACACCTTTCTATACAAGGTCCTGCAGTTGATGGTGTATATCAGCGCAGAAACTCCACCATGAAGTCCAACGAACTGTCCGTATAACTTCGAGATATAATTGTGAGGAGGCATAGAGCTGGGAAAGGGTATAAAACGATCTCTCGTGTTGAAAAATCCCAAGAGCCCAGTGAACTCCATCATTAGGAAATGGAAAGAATATGGAACTACCCAGCATCATTCTAGACATGGCCATCCAACCAAACTGAGCAACCGGTGTTACGGATTCGTCACTTCCGTTGTGGTTGTTTGCATCCACTGTAAATATTTCTGATGCCATATACTATTATTGTGTTCAAAAGATAGAAGGTTAAGGTTTTAAATGAAACAGGAACCGGATGACGACAAAGCAAAAGGGAGAGAAAAAAGGGGCGGAGCGAATGAGGCGGACAAGAAAGCCGAGTTGCTCCGAGTTCTGAAACGAACGTTGGCGAGCTAGAGTCACTAACGAACTTTCGGGTTTCCAGGATAGTAAATTCCTGTGACAGAGTTGTCATCGCTGTGATCGATCAACCTGCGTGTCAGGTTTTGGGCGTTGGATTCCGAAGAGAATTATCGCCGGGCCGTCCCGTCTCAAGAGCGGGTCGTCGGCCATTTTGACTCACACAGGACTTGTGCTTCGCTCGCGGTTTCGTTTCTTTTCGACAATTCTCACCGCATTCAGACGTCGATCTGGGGCGTGTGTGTGACGTGGCTTTTTGAAGGCGAATTCGTCCATACCCGAGGGTGTGATCTCTCAGTCGCCTGTAGGGTGCCTTTGGATTTCCCAGTCGCCTTGAGGGCGCCTTTGTACAGCTCTGGCTGTGTGCCTGCCCTTGCCCATCCGCACGGGATTCTGGTCTCGATTGGACATCGTTCTAGCGATCGCCGGAGCGAATCGACTTCGTCTTGAAGCCGGGAATAAGAGACATTGGGGAATGTTCTTGTTACGCTCACTTGGCACACATTGAGTTACTTTATACTAGCTGATGGTACCATCATAAGATATACATTGATTGTACTTTTGATTGCTATTATTGTTGTACTGTTATTCTTGTGTGATTTTTAATACAATATTTGTTTGTTGGTAACAATTGGTGTGGTTTCACCATTGATTTTTGACACAGACTAACACATTTTTCTGCCGTGACTCCTCTCGGGGCTCGGAGGAACAACGTGACCAGGGGGTCGGGTAGGAGCACGTAACAGAAATTGGGGGCTCATCCAATTGACGCGGGGGCTCGAAATTGGGTCTTCATCCGGGATTAAATTCCCTAATAACATTCGTCCGGGATAGGATTCCCTAGCATTCCCAAAATTCCCAAATTTGGAATTTTTCTAACATTCCCAAATTTTTCAAAAATTGGGAAATTTTTGTGTGAAGGTTAACAGGTGTTAACTAATAGTCACCATGGTGTTTGACGCAGAACAGTTTGCGGCGTCCCCCAATGAGGCACAGTTCCTAGCGTTAAAAAGATCGGAACTCTTGAGATTGGCCAAACATTTTAACTTGCAGGTCCGAGCTCATATGAAGAAAGCAGAGATGCAGACATAGGTGGTAGAATCTCTGGTGGGACAGGGAACAACGACAGAGGTAGCCTTGGATTGGTTACCCGAGGAAAAGAAGATGTGGAGCTCCGGAAAATGGAGATGCAACTGCAGAGCCAGGAAAGGTTAAAAGAGTTGGAATGGAAAGCCGAGGAGAGAAGAGGAGAGGAAAGGAGAGCTGAAAGAGAACTCTTGGAAAGAAGAGTAGAACAGGAACGAGAACTCGAGGAAAAAAGAGTAGAACAGGAACGAGAAGCCGAGGAGAGAAGAGCAGAGGAAATGAGAGCTGAAGAAGAAAGAAGAGTAGAGGAAAGGAGAGTTGAAAGGGAACTCGTGGAAAAAAAGAGTAGAACAGGAACGAGAACTCGAGGAGAAACGAGCACAGGAAAGAAGAGCCGAAAGGGAGTGAAAGGAACGTGACATGGAGTGTCAGAGGGAAATTAAACTCAAGGAACTGGAATTAATGAGAGAACGGGGAGAGGTATCATCCATGTCGCCAACTAGTCAGAACACCTGGGATGTTGGTAAGCATGTGAGACTGGTTCCACCCTTCAATGAAAAGGAGGTAGCCAAGTTTTTTTTACACTTTGAGAAAGTGGCTCAAATACTAAAATGGCCTGTGGGGTCCTGGACTATGTTAGTGCAAAGTGTTCTGGTGGGTAAAGCTCAAGATATATTTTCGGCTTTACTGATTGACAAATGTATAGATTATGAGGAAGTGAAGAAAGCCATTCTCAAAGCCTATGAATTGGTCCCTGAAGCTTACCGGCAAAAATTCCGGAATGCCAGGAAGAGGGAGAGTGAGACCCATGTGGAGTTTGCCAGAATGAAGGAAACCATGTTTGATCGGTGGTGTGATTCGAAAGGGATTGGGAAAGACTTCAAACTGTTGCGGCAATTGATCTTGGTGGAGGAATTCAAACAGTGTGTCCACGAGGACATTAAAGTACATCTGGAGGAAAGGAAGGTACCAGAGTTGTATGAGGCACCAACCATGGCCGATGACTATGCCTTGACACACAGGATGGGGTTCCACAAACCTAACTTCCCGCCTAGCGTTCGCCAGGGGAGTTATGGTACATCCGGTGCGGAGGAAGAATATTCATGGGGGTGGCCTAGAGATGACTATGAGGACAAATCTGATACCGCGACTTTTAAGGATCAGAAGACTACAGTTCCAAGACAGACTTATCTTCCGGGGGGCTCGAGGCAGACCACGAGTTTTTCCTCCGGGCCTACTTGCGCTTTTTGCAAGAAACATGGACACTTGATGTCCCAATGTTATGCCCTGGAAAGAAAAAATCAGGAGCAGAGTCAGACTAGTACAACTCCGAATGCATTGGCAAATGCGAAAAATCGTCCTTGGAGGACAGTGCCTTGTTAAGGTTCCCATGCCAAAGTTACGGCATCACAGAACGACCTTGTTCAAGAGGGTTACAAACCTTTTATTTCAGAGGGGTTTGTGTCACTGGATGGAGACTTGACTAACCAGAGACCTGGTAGGGTATTGAGGGACACAGGAGCACATCAGTCTTTAATGCTTGAAGGCATTTTGCCCTCGTCAGAGAAGATGGCAACTGGTGTTTGTGTTCTTTTACAGGGGGTTGGAGGCTGTGTTAAAGCTCCACTTTATGTCATCCATTTAAAGTCTGATTTGGTGTCAGGACCTGTCACCGTAGGTTTACAAGCCACTCTATCTGTAGAGGGAATATCTTTTGTTACCGGGAATGATTTGGCCGGTGGTCAAGTCTCTGGTAACTCGATGTTTGTTGAAAAGCCTAGCATGGAAAATAACACTGCACAGTTAGAGCAGAAGATTCCGGGTATCTTTCCATCCTGTGCCGCGACTCGTGCTATGGTTAGGAAGCGCTCTGAAGAGAAGAGGAAGGTACTGACGTCACACTTTGCACAGGCACGTCTTGTCAAGTACCCAAAAACTAAGTGTCAGCACACACAAGTCATGGATGGAGGCAATGTTGGCAGGCTCTTTGTAAGTGGACTGAACTTCAGAACAAGGGAAGTTGTTCTGGACTTTGTCTTCGGCCAATATGGACCGCTCTTGGAAGTGCTGCTGATAAAAGATAGGGAGACGCAAAAGTCAAGAGGATTTGGCTTTGTCACGTTTGAAAACACAAAGGACGCCAAAGATGCAGAAAAGAATTTGAATGGTAAGGATTTGGATGGTCGGACCATAACAGTAGAGAAGGCAGGCCATGGGCGTCGAGGGGGCTCCAGAAGAGGAAAACGTGGAGGTCGTTTCAGGGGTGGCTATGGCTCCTGGGGTGGGAGTAGTAGTTTTGGTGGTGGCCGCAGTCGAGGTGACTGGAGGCTCCCAGAGTTACGGCAGCTTCTGAAGGGATTATTATCAGGGTAGTGGTCGAGAAGGAGGCGGCTATTCACGTGACTACAGCGACAAGCGCTCCAACCATGATTATTATGAAAGTTAGGAAGAGTTTGAGGCACTGAATGCTGCGGAGCAGCCGAGCCAAGATTCCTACACGGATTAACCGTGAACTCCACATTCCTAAAGGCGTCCATGTAGTGAATACTTCCAGGCCTCACCACCCAACCACCATGAAACCTGGCTCTCAGCTCGGCCTCCCTAAAAAGTGGTATAGATTTGCTTGACTTTGGATTTTTGATCACAACCCCTTCACCTTCATTCAAAAAATGTTTTTGGCCTGCAAAGAAAGTTTTCACTATGATCAAACTTTCTTTCTTGAGGGGGGGAAGTGGTACGGATTCGTCACTTCCGTTGTGGTGGTTTGCATCCACTGTAAATATTTCTGATTCCATATACAGTGGTACCTCGGCTTACGAGTGCCCCAACGTACGAGTTTTTCGGGATACGAGCCGTCGCTCGGGCGGTTTGTTGCTTTGGGATACGAGCCGAGATCCGATGTACGAGCTCAAAAAATTTATTTTTTTGAATTTTCCGGTTGTGGCTTCCGGTTCCGGTCACGCGGTTATCTTGCCGTGAAAGCATCTCTGCTTGGATATAAAACACGCAATCGTCGAAATACATGAGCGAGGAATCTCCTTGCTCCAGCCGGTGACGTCATCGGCGGGGATCCCCGCCTCCAGAGTGGCTGGTCACGTGACCGCCAAAGCGTGTCGCGCGTGCGGGTATAATGAGCTACACCTGTGGATCACGTGACCACGGAAGCACGCCTCGCTTGAGAGGCATGGCTTTCGGTTTGCGTTTTGCTTTATAAGGCGCGATAAATGGGCTTTTGAGTGTTAGCGGTTCATGGCGTTGACGGTTCATGGCGGTTCATGGCGGTTGACGGTTCATGACGGTTCATGACGGTTCATGGCGTTGACGGTCAAAAACCCATTACATCAATTTTACCAGGCACTGTACAGTAAGTACAGTGGACACCAAATGCACGGTGGAAGGCTAGAAGTAGAAGATCGTCCAAGACAAGTGAGAATAAGCCATACTTTGGAGGAGATGACGTCATTCGCTGGTCCGATAACCAAAGATGTGGTATAAAAAACCAGGTGAGCTAACAATGCAGCAATGAAGGAATTCGGCCAAGGCACCGGCACACAACGACCTACCTACATCGAAAGACTCAATGCCAATGGTGACAGAAGCCAAGACGGCCGGCTTAAACACCGCCGAAAGACCACGGTGTACCAACTTACGATGCAGAACATCTTGCACTTAATATGATGACAACAGGTGCCATCCTCTGACGTACCATTACAGGTACAGGTACAGTACACGTGAGCACAGAGCAAAAGTTCACTGAAACCGAGATTAAGAAAAAAGAAAAAACACCTCGTGGTCCGTGCTCGATATCCGAGTTTCAATCTTTTCAAACACATGATGCTCTCGGTCACGGTATCTCCTGCGAGCTGCTTCTCCTTCAACCACACAAACAACAACTTCTCCATATCTTCATGGATAGAGGTCCGGAGCTTTGAAATAATCGTAACGCCCTTGGCTGGCGTTATAGCCTTTATGGACTCCTTCTGCTTCAAAATCGTACATATCGTAGAAGGAGTACGATCGTACTGCCTCGCCAAGTCGACAACACGCACACCTCACCTGGCATGCTCTTCTCCTCTGCTTAATAAAACCAGTTTATTTCTTTACATTCTCTTGTATTATGTACAGTATATACGAGGTCGTGCTTGTTTATACATTATTTGTTATTTATAAAGTACATTTTTGTTATTTAAAAGCACCTAACAAAAAAAATTGGTGTTTTTTTTTTGAGGCTGGAACGGATTAATAGCATTTCAATGCATTTGAATGGGAAAATTTGCTTTGACTTACGAGCGATTTGGCTTACGAGCTCCGTCACGGAACGGATTAAACTCGTAAGCCGAGGTACCACTGTACTATTATTGTGTTCAAAAGGTTTATTGTCCATGAACTGTTTTCAAAAGATAAAAGTTTAAGGTTTTAAATGAAACAGGAACCGGATGACGACAAAGCGAAGGGGAGAGAAAAGGGGCGGAGCGAATGAGGCGGACAAGAAAGCCGAGTTGCTCCGAGTTCTGAAACGAACGTTGGCGAGGTAGAGTCACTAGCGAATTTTCGGGTTTCCGGGATAGGAAATTCCTGTGACAGAGTTGTCATCGCTGTAATCGATCAACCTGCGTGTCAGGATTTGGGCGTTGGATTCCGAAGAGAATTATCGCCGGGCCGTCCCGTTTCAAGAGCGGGTCGTCGGCCATTTTTACTCGCGCAGGACTTGTGCTTCGCTCACGGTTTCGTTTCTTTTCGACAATTCTCACCGCATTCAGACGTCGATCTGGGGCGTGTGTGTGACATGGCTTTTTGAAGGCTAATTCGTCCATACCCAAGGGTGTGCTCTCTCAGTCGCCTGTAGGGCGCCTTTGGATTTCCCAGTCGCCTTGAGGGCGCCTTTGTACAGCTTCGGCTGTGTGCCTGCCCTTGCCATCCGCACGGGATTCTGGTCTCGATTGGACATCGTTCTAGCGATCACTGGAGCAAATCAACTTCGTCTTGAAGCCGGGAATAAGAGACATTGGGGAATGTTCTTGTTACGCTCACTTGGCGCACAGTGAGTTACTTTATACTAGCTGATGGTACCATCATAAGATATACATTGATTGTACTTTTGATTGCTATTATTGTTGTACTGTTATTCTTGTGTGATTTTTAATACAATATTTGTTTGTTGGTAACAATTGGTGTGGTTTCACCATTGATTTTTGACACAGAATAACACATTTTTTTGCCGTGACTCCTCTTGGGGGCTCGGAGGTACACCGTGACGAGGGGGTCGGGGAGGAGCACGTAACACCGGGCAAGAAGGACCTTGGTCAGGGAGGTGACCAATAACCCATGACCACTCTGACAGAACTACAGAGGTCTTTGGCTGAGATGGGAGAAGCTGCCGGAAGGACAAGTCAACAGACTCTGCAGCACTTCACAAATCTATGCTTTTTGGGAGAGTGGCAAGACAGAAACCACTCCTGAGGAAGAGAGACATGATAGCATGCCTCGAGTTTGCAAAAAGGCACGTGAAAGACTCGGAGCACGAGGCAAAATATTCTGTGGTCTGATGAGACGAAAATTGAACTCTTTGGCCTGAATGCAAATTGCTACGTCTGGTGGAACCCGAGCACAGCTCATCACCCATCTTACACCATCCTTACGATGAAGCATGGTGGTAGCAGCATCATGCTATGGGGATGCTTTCCAGCAGCAGGGACTGTGAAATTTGTAAGCATGTGGGGGGACGACGACAATTAATGGAGCCAAATACAGGCAAATCCTTGAGAACCTGCTTGAGATTGCAAAAGACCTTCGATTGCAGCATACTCTCAAAGACTTAAAGCTGTAATCGCTGCCAAGGGCGCTTATACCAATTATTGATTCACGTCATTGAATACTTCTGTAAATTAGGCATTTCAGATTTTGATTTTTAATTAATTTGTAAACATTTCTTAAAAAAATAATTCCACTTTGACATTATGGGGTATTATGTATAGTTCAGTGACAAAAAAAATCTCTTCAATCCATTTTAAATTCAGGCTGTAACACAAGAAAATGTGAAAAACGATGAGGGGTGTGAATACATCCTGAAGGCACTGTCGTCCCTCGAGTTTATATTTGATATAGCTAAAAAAAAAAACATAATGTTGTTTTCACAGATGTCCTGGCTTTTCTAAATTGAAATACCCATGCCATACTATGATCTAATTATATTAATAGTCTGTACATGTAGCATGAAATTCCAATTGTTTTTTAATGGGAAAATAGACTTTGCTTTGGATTGTAAGACTTTACTCAGCTGAAGAGATGCGGAATTAATTACGCAGCTTGCTTTCTCGTCAAATAACGTCCAAGTGACTCTCATACTGAATGTCCTGCCAATATGTGCATCTTGACGGAATGACCTGCCTTTGGAGTGATTAAGTAAATGCAACTTTTCTATTACCGAATGAAGAAAAGAGATAAAGCAATGAAAAGCAGTTACCCTTGAGGACCTGACTGCCACCTCTCGTCGATAGAAGACTTAAAAGATTGATAAAGCAGGTGAGTTCACGTGGTTGAATACTTGTATAAATTAGGCATTTCAGATTTTGATTTTTAGTTGATTTGTAAACATTTCTTTAAAAAATAATTCCATTTTGACATCTTGGGGTATTATGTATAGTTCAGTGACAAAAAAAATCTCAATTCAATCCATTTTAAATTCAGGCTGTAACACAACAAAATGTGAAAAAAGTCAAGGGGTGTGAATACTTCCTGAAGGCACTGTAGTCCCTGCTGCCACAGCAGTGAATGAGTTTATATTTGATATAGCTAAAAAAAAAACAACGTTGTTTTCACAGATGTCCTGGCTTTTCTAAATTGAAATACCCATGCCATATTATGATCTAATTATATTAATGGTCTGTACATGTAGCATGAAATTCCAATTGTTTTTATTAATGGGAAAATAGACTTTTCTTTGGTTTGTACGACTTTACTCAGCTGAAGAGATGCGGAATTAATTACACAGCTTGCTTTCTCGACAAACATGTCCAAGTGACTCTCGTACTGAATGTCCTGCCAATTTGTGCACCTTGACGGAATCACCTGCCTTTGGAGTACAAAAACAACAACAACGACAGTCATTTAAAGGCCATTTTCCCTGCTAGAGTGGTCTTGCGGGTCCCATGACAATCTTCTCCATTTTCCCCTATTTTATGCATCTCCCCTTCCCCCTTGCCCGCATTTCTTCTTCCACCATCTTTAGCCAAGTCTTTCTCGGTCTTCCCCGTCCTCTACTTCCTTCTACATTCATATCCATCACCCTTCTCAACCAGACACTTTCATCCTTCCTCAACACATGAACAAACCATCTCAACCTATTTCTCTTCACAGCATCCATCACAGGCTCTATTCCCATCATCTTTCGCAATTCATAATTTGTCTTCCTCTCTCTCAACGATACTCCGCACATCCACCGAACTTTGGAGTGATTAAGTAAATGCAACTTTTCTATTACCGAATGAAGAAAAGAGATAAAGCAATGAAAAGTAGTTACGCTTGAGGACCTGGCTGCCATCTCTCGTCGATAGAAGACTTAAAAGATTGATAAAGTAGGTGAATTCACCGGCACCCTGGCGAAATTCCTAATTCCTGCCAACCTCATTCGAACACCTGGCTGGGCCAACGACAATGAAAGACTTGGGTCAAAAACGTTCCCCAGCCGACCCCACAAGAAGGTAGGAAAAATTGTGGTGACAAAAGACATCATTGTAGTCAGTATAATTAGTAGTTTATTACTAAAGCACGCATAGTAAGATAGAATATCAAGGGAGGTGCAAAGCGCCCCTCCCTTTATATGGGACAATTTCTCTGTATGCCCATTTGATTCATACAGCCACATGAAGAAGTAAATGTATTGTTAGGGTTTTGAGAACCCTGCACTGTGTAAAGTGTTGTAAATATACCCCTTTGTAAATAATTATTTGTGTAAATACCTCCATTCATTGTCAAGATCAAAGGTCGTCCCCTAGTTAGTCCACATCGCAACACGTAGCGAACCATAGGCCCTCTTCATAGTTATTTCATTATTATGTGTTTCAGGTAAGGCTGTGTTTCCAATAGTTTGACTCTACATTGCATTAATCAAATAAGATAGGCCCCATTCGATCCATTTGCTCCCCTTCTCCACATTGTGGTACGTCTTTGGCAGCAGCCAAAACTCCATTGCGCACGAGGCCAAGAACAGGAAAAATGGGGAGGAGCCGCCGGATCACGGGCGTGGCATCAACTCGTCATCAAAGGTGGAGTCAGCCAGCCCGAACCAGCCAACCAGCACCGCGGTGAGCGACCCGGTAGGCGTGCCCTCGCAGCCCGCGGCTTGATACGGCCACGAGTGATAAAAGTGACTGCGAGGGACTGCTTCCAGAGTGGAGTAAGAGGGCAGATGACCGCAGCATCGAAGCACGGAGAGGTACGCAGGAGGGAAGTGCCCAGCTACTGAACCAGACGAGTGATTGCATCATCCCCCCCCCGCGTGAACGTGACGCGAAGCTGCCAGCCGCTTTTCGCCGCTGAACCGGAGCATGGACATTCGAGCGGGACCTCGACGTCGTGCCACCGGCCCCGGACCTTCCTGCCTGCCGGCTCCTTGGACCGTGTCCCTCTTCCAGCCATTTCCGACCATTGCAATTTCCCTTTGCCGTGTAAGTCCGTGGTCTGTCCTTTGTGTTGTCTGGGGTATAAAATAAGACTGTTTAAGGCTGCCCTGTGTATCTTCTTCTTCTTCGTCCTGTGTATTACTTTCATTTCTTCTTCTTTGGTTTTGGTTTTGTATAGAGTTAATAAATACCTGTTATATCTTACCTTTGGTTTCATTGTTCCCCGATCGCTTGAGTCTTTTCTTTCAATTGAGCACCGGTGGCGCGATTTTGGCCAAACGTTTTATAACCGGGTTAGTCTTTTGTTAACGGCCTGAGTCATGGCTCGCTTCGCTCGGCGTGTCCATTACAGTCGCGGCTCGGGCGGGGCTCATTTCCTCGCTTACCGGAAGGCGCTGGTACTTAGGTCATAGGAATAATTGGCCTACGACCCTATTCAGCGCTGACCGGAAGTGGCTAGATAGTTCCAGGACTCGGGCGGCCAGCTTAAAAGCTGAGGGGATTAAACCCCCCTCGGTAAGGGGAGTGCCGAAACCGAGATCCGTAACAGTATTTTATTTGCCAGATGTAGGGCGCCCCTTTATATGAACTTTTCTAGAGCATTACTTGGTGCCGCCTAAGAACACAAGGGTAATACACTAATACAGCATGCACACGAGATTTTTAGAATGTCCCTTCTTTTCTATACTTTGACACATGGCACATACCATATAAAGGGGCCTTTTCTATGCCCCTGGCATTTTCCCAATAATTCATGATAAGGCTTGGGCAGAAGGTCAGTCAAATCAATGATAATGGTATCCCTAGTAAAGAAATAAAAGTTGTTCTACATTCCAAATTTGGAAGTGCCATTGAGCACAAACTTTGTCACCAAAGAAAATTGCATTGGCAAACCGGAATGATTGGAAATCTTCAACAACAGAAAGTCTCTGACATTTTCTTTAAAGCCTTGTAGCCAGCATGTTTTCATTTCATTTATTTATGAAGATCTGTATTGTTTATTATTGTCGTATGGCTGGCTCAGTTAACACCGAGAGTATGCCACGGATGGATAATCGAGCTTAACGAGGCATTTCCCAATTGATGGCGGATCATACGCGAGACGGAATGAAGATGCCGCTTACCTTCACGGTCCAATGTCTTCAACCTGAAAAACAATAACTCGACCAAAAACGGAATGTACAAGAAAGAAATATTTATTACGGAACCCGAGAACAATGGAACGCGACGGTAAAGACTAAACAAACCCCCTATTGAACTCTCTTACACACAGACTTCAAATACACGATGGGAAGGATAATAAAATAACATTTCGTCGTGGTGTGGAATGTGGTGCGTCTTATCTGTCTCAGTAGTCTGCAGTCGTCAAGGATGGTCCGGCTCCGAGTGCAGTCGTCCAACTGCGGCTCCGGTCAGCGGGAAGAAAGGCCTCCATTCGCCCTGCTCACGTGCTGCCAGGCCACCAAGCCACTCGCTCGCCCCGGTCTCGCCCGCTCCAGTCGCAAGCCTCGCTCGTACGTGGACGCCAGGGAGGAGAGGCGATGGCGCTCCAACGTCCATCGTCAAGCAGGCAAATTCGCGGATGGCAAAGGAAGAAAAGCCCAAACAGAGCGAAAGGCAAGGGCAGAAGGAAGGTCTGGGAAGGGCAGAAGCCAAAGCGAGAAGAAGGTCGAGACGGAGGTCTGGGCAGGATGGATCCATGAACGAGAAGGGAAATGTTGGCACACAAACGTTCACCACCAAAGTCTGGACCAAAGTGACAAAATGTCCGCCGCTCCAAGTCTTGTTCGGTGTGCTCTGACATCATCCAGGCCTCTCCCCAATTCACGAGTCCCCTCCCACTAGTCATGCAACCCGCCCACCAAACCCTCGGTGTCCATCCATCACGCGGTAGGCGTGGCCTCAGCCTGCCTTGTACGATGTGTGCCTGCCACGGCGCCATTGTACGCGTCCGCTTCCTGTCGGTCTTTTCGGTCAGTCTTATTGTGGCGGAGGGGAATTAATTAATGTGGTGCATTAATGGGCCTATCTAATGTATAAGAGTGCGTTGCCATACGGGACACAGGTATGATCACAGAGGTTTCACATACAATGGAGTCTTATCCTTATTCCCCAGAACTATTTATCATGCCCCACTCCTCGTAATGGGGACGAAGACACACTTAATCCGACATATGGGCTAGACAGGTCCTCTACTTATTTACATCGAGATGGTTCTTCCATCACGATCATCGGAGCACCTACCTATGCAGATCTACCTGGATCTAATATTCCCCCTACCCCAAATTCATAACATTATGAAGCCATTTATATTTAATTAACCATAATAAAAAAATACAAGTGTTGCCCAAATTGTTATGAGGTTGACCAACAGACACTCTCCAAATGCATTTGTACAACAAGCATGCCTTGATGATTGCGTCATCAGTTGCGGAACTCATCATCATCTGTTTCAGCCGATCAACCATGATAGATTTAATGGGGTGTGCCAGCACACAACGCAGCGGCCTCGGCCAGCAAGAATATACAAGAAACAGTTGTGTTTTATTTCAACACATCTCTGATTATAATGTATTGTGCAAAGGTTTTGGGTTATTTTCACTTTTGTGATGCTATTCCCCATTAACCATTGGTGGGAAGTTAGAAGTGTGCAATATAGGTAGATAATAATTCAAATTTCGGTGAAAGTCAATTTAACATCACAGTTACCTTTACATACTGTATATAAAATAAATTAAGAAATTGGAGTTTCATTTTTTCAGTACATATTTTATTATGATGTGCTGGTAATATCCACTTTATCATGAAGAAAGTGTGCAGAAAGCAGGTTGTAGATTTTTGTACAACAAATAATGCTGAACAGTGATGACAGGTTTCCTCCGCCTTCCAACTAATAAAAATAAATATATATAATAGAAATATAATATAATAGAAATACTTTCGAAATAAATCGAATGCTAATTTTACTGCTAATTTCATACAACACACACACACACACACACACACACACACACACACACACACACACATCCACACATCCACACATCCACACATCCACACATCCACACATGCACACATCCGCACGCACACACACACACACAGAATCTTGTTTCTCACAGTCTGAGAGTCCTTTAGGTGCTTTTTTGCAAACTCCAAGCGGGCGTTCATGTGTATTTCACTGAGGAGAGGCTTCCGTCTGGCCACTCTGCCATAAAGCCCAGATCGGTAGAGTGTTGCAGTGATGGTTGTCCTTCTGGAAGTTTCTCTCATCTCCACACAGGATCTCTGGAGCTCAGCCAGAGTGACCATCGGGTTCTTGTTCACCTCTATTACCAAGGCCCTTCTCCCCCGTTTGCTCAGTTTGGCCGGGTGGCCAGCTCTAGGAAGAGTCTTGGTTGTTCCAAACTTCTTCCATTTAAGAATTATGGAGGCCACTGTGCTCTTGGGAACCTTCAATGCAGCAGAAATTTTTTTGTAGGCTTCCCCAGATCTGTGCCTCGACACAATCCTGTCTCTGAGCTCTGTAGGCAGTTCCTTCGACCTCATGGCTTGGTTTTTGCTCTGATATACATTGTCAGCTGTGAGACCTTATATAGACAGGTGTGTGCTTTTCCAAATCATGTCCAATCAATTGAATTTACCACAGGTGGGCTCCAATAAAGGTGTAGAAACATCTCAAAGATGATCAAGAGAAATGGGAGGCACCTGAGCTACATTTCAAGTGTCATAGCAAAGGGTCTGAATACTTATGTCAATGTGATATTTCAGTTTTTTCTTTTTAATAAATTTGCAAAACTTTCTCAAATCCTGTTTTCTCTTTGTCATTATGGGGTATTGAGTGTGGATTGATGAGGAAAAAAATTAATTTAAAACGATTTCAGCATAAGGCTGCAACAAAACAAAATGTGAAAAAAGTGAAGGGGTCTGAATACTTTCTGAATGCACTGTATGTGTGTATGTATATATTGCTACATTTGTGAGGGGGTAGGCAATGCATTACCTTAGGGCCAGGAAGGATTGTGTAGTGTGGTATGCTTCGTATGTCATGCAGCCACCTTGATGTACATAAGTCAGGCCGGATGTCGAGTAAGGTCGTATATTTGTCCCCATGCCGAGGGGTGGGGTTATGTTAATTAGGTAGGGGTTAATGTTAAATTCCCTGTATATAAATGGCCTCTGTAATTGCTCCTTTGTTCGCTATAACACACTCCACACCCGCCATGCACTCCATACCTAACAAAAACACCAAATAAAAGTTGCAGGAAACAGGACATTCAACTACCGCTAATACCACCGACCGGGTGATCACAAAGGCCTGCAAGTGGCTGTGAGGCCACGCCCCGAAGAACCATTGGTCAGGATGGCCATAGAGCGATGAGATGGCACTCACTGATAGGAGCGTGCGTGGACGTCATTGGATGATGGAAGAGCCCGGGGAACAAAAGACTGTGTCCCGGCATTTTCTACCCCTTTGGGTCTCGAGCTGATGAAAAGCGGTCACAGTTCATCTTCTTCTTGGTTCTGGATTTCATTGCAAAGAATCACATTTTCCTGTTCTTGCATTGGGACAGGGACATTGGTGTCATGCAGTTGGACATTTGCGCTTTTTGGTCCGGGCGATCGGTTCGAGCGGCCGCATTTTCCTTTCCCTGGCTCATTGGTGCAGACGGTGCGGCGGCTGTCCGTGCTGAAGGACCACGGTGCTATGTGGAGCAGATGGCGAGTGTGTGCCAAGACCTTTTTTCCAGGGACATTGACTCAGGGACCCGTGCTGCGGCTGTCGGGTGAACGAACTGCGTGCCAAGGCGTGTTTTCCCGCACAGGGGCGTGGGGGCCTGTGACGATCCTGGACGATCCAGGGGACCAGAGCTAAGTACACAAACACACATTTTTACTTTCAGTTATTTTTCGCCTCGTGTTGTTTTACGAGTCAGTGTGGAGAGTCCCTCGCTTGGGACTCTTCGTTTTATCATGCATTTTCTTGTTTGCTGGTATTTATTTGATTAAACCTTTTTATTGTACATTTTAATTCCGTGTTGGGTTGAGTTTATTACCAGGGTCGAAGACGTCCAGTGGGGTCCGTGCAGGTAAGAGCTTCACGACCCTTCGCTGCCTCATCCCCCGTGCGTATTAACTCCGCATTGTTGACTGAACGCCTCAGAGTGTGCAGCTCAATCGGCTACCCGTTACCATGGAGGATCTTAATCCCCAGGAACATGGCAATATGTACGTGTGTCTGTATATATACAGTCACGTGAAAAAGTAAGTACACCCCATGTAAAGTTTTGACTTTTTCAACATATTTCAACATACAGCTATTTAATCTTAATTTCAACAATATTGATAGATAAAGGTGATAATAATATAACAAATATCATGAAACATTTACATTTTGTAGTCCATTGTATAATTTAAATAAACATAAATGCAAATTTCGCAAGTGGAAAAAGTAAGTACACCCTTGGCTCTCATCGGTGGTATTGCCCCCGTTGGCAGAAACGATCTCAAGTAGAGGTTTCTTATAACTGTCTACCAGTCTCTGACATCGACTGTGAGAAATTTTTGCCCACTCCTCCATGCAGAATTATTTCAGCTGTGCGATGTTTGAGGGGTTTCTTGCATGCACAGCTTGTTTCAAATCCCCCCCACAACATATCGATGGGATTTAGATCCGGGCTTTGAATTGGCCATTCCAGAACCCTCCAGTTCTTTCTTTTCAGCCATTCCTTGGTGGATTTACTGGTATGTTCAGGGTCATTGTCATGTTGCAAGGTCCACCTTCGGTTGAGCTTCAACTTTCCAACAGATGGCCTCACATTATGCTCAAGCACCCTCTGGTACAATGAAGAATTAATAGTGGATTCTATGATGGTGAGCTGCCCAGGCCCTGATGCAGCAAAGCTGCCCCAAACCATAATATTTCCACCATTATGCTTCACAGTTGGTATCAGGTTCTTGTGGTCAAATGCAGTCTTTGGTTTTCGCCAAACATGTCTTCTGGTACTCTGGCCAAATAGCTCTACCTTTGACTCATCTGTCCAGAGCACATTGTTCCAGAAGTGTTGGTCTTTGCCGAGGTGTTCATTGGCAAACTTTAGTCTTGCCCTGATGTTCTTTCTGGACAACAAAGGTTTCCTCTTGGCACATCTCCCATGTAGATCAAATTTGTGCAGCCTCTTTCTAATGGTAGACTCGTGCACTTTGACATCAACAGTGGCAAGAGCTACCTGTAAGTTCCGTGATGACATTCTGGGGTTCTTAGAGACTTCTTTCAGTATCTTGCATTCTGCTCTCGGGCTGAACTTGCTGGGGCGGCCTGACTTGAACAAGTTGGAAGTTGTTTGGAATCTTCTCCACTTGTAGATGGTCTTCCGGACAGTCAAATGATTGATTTCAAATTGTTTGGAGATCTTTTTAAATCCCTTCCCAGACTCGTAGGCATCTATAACCTTCTTTCTGAAGGCCTCAGAGAGCTCTTTTGATCTAGGCATGGTGACGCCACACACTTCAACAACAAAGAGCAAACCAAACTAAATGTCTGAAGTTTAAATAAGGCAGGTTCCTCCAAGATCCTCTCTAACGATGGTCTAATCATTTGCACCTGAGCTGGTGCACCTGATTCTAATTTTAGGTATTTGAAGTAGTGATAAATGTAGGGGTGTACCTACTTTTTCCACATGCGAAATTTGCATTTATGTTTATTTAAATTATACAATGGACTAGAAAATGTTAATGTTTCATGATATTTGATATATTATATTGTGGCGGACACAAAAGCCCACTGGCGTGGTGACATCATTCCACGCACCGAGTGGGCGGTGGCCACGCCTGAGGGGTAGGCGTGGCCTCATGATATACCCCGGGCGACCAGCCCGGAGGAGTTGAGTGTTACAGTGTAGTCTTACAATAAAGACGTTTATATGTTACCGCTTGTCCGCTTCCTCCTTGCTCACAAGCAGCGCGCGTAACGCCGCGCTTTACTGGTGACCCTCGACGTTGGATCTGCCGGAGCGATCCTTCCACACGCGACGCCATCGCCATGGCCGCCTTCGTCAAACTTCCGGAATTTTGGGAGGCTCAGGCCGAAGTCTGGTTCGTCCAGGCCGAAGCCCAATTTCAGCTTCGGCACCTCACCGGCGATGACACGCGCTACTGCCACGTCGTCGCCTCCCTCGGGCCCGGCACGGCCGCTCGAGTTGTGTCCGTCCTTCGCCACCCACCGGATGGCCACAAGTACGAGGCACTCAAGCGGCTACTCCTAGCCACGTTCAGCCTCACGGACGACGCACGGGCCGACCGCCTCCTGGATCTCCCCGAGCTCGGTGAGACGCGCCCGTCGGTCCGAATGGACCATATGCTGTCACTGTTGGGCGACGAAGCCCCCGGTTCGCTATTCCGGGCGCTTTTCCGTCGCCAACTTCCAGTGCAGGTTCGCCTCGCGTTGGCCGGGACCGGGCTAACGGAACCCCGAGCATTGGCGGCCGAGGCGGACAAGTACTTCGCCGCTTCGGACACGCGGGCGAGCGTTGGCGTGGCCGTCACGGCCTTCGACGCTGATGTTCCACAGCATCATCTTCTACAGCACGCTGATGTTCCACAGCATCATCTTCTACAGCACGCTGATGTTCCACAGCATCATCTTCTACAGCACGCTGATGTTCCACAGCATCATCTTCTACAGCACGCTGATGTTCCACAGCATCATCTTCTACAGCACGCTGTGGTTCAGCAGCATGCTGATACGCACCTCGTGAACGCCGCCACGCCCCGCCCACCGCCGCGGCGAAAACCGCCACCGCGGGGAAACCCGTCGACTCCACCGGCCTGGCGGAGCCAGCCGCACTCCTCCAGCTCCACCACCTGGTGCTGGTTCCACGCCAAGTTCGGCCACGAAGCTCGGCGGTGTCATCCGCCGTGCTCCTTCAACGGGTCGGGAAACGCCCGGGCCGGCGCTCAATTGTGGCGATGAGCGCCGGCCGTTCGAGCAGCCTGCTGTTCATAACGGACACCTTCTCCGGGCGCCGTTACCTGTGCGACACGGGAGCACAGGTGAGTGTCATTCCCGCCGGCACGTCAGACAAGCACGCCGCGGGTGGGGGCCCCGCGCTGCTTGCCGCGAACGGGACGCCCATCCGTACGTACGGAAAACGCTGCCTCTCTCTGCGGTTTGGAGGGCAGGTTTTCCGATGGACGTTCGTCACCGCCGACGTGCCCATGGCACTGCTTGGCGCGGACTTCCTGTGCGCTAATGGGCTCCTGGTCGACGTCAAGCGCAGACGGCTTGTCCAGGCCGAGACGTTCAGCTCGCTCGCATGTGCGTTGCCCAGCTCAACGAGCGGCTTGCCAAGCGGCTTGCCGAACGATTCGGTTCCGGCCACGTTGGTCTGTACGCTTCCGGCAGCGGACGCATTCACCCGCCTCCTCGCCGGCTTCCCGGCCCTCACGCGGCCCACCTTCTCGGCGGGGGCCGTCAAGCACGGGGTGGCCCATCACATCCCCACCGTCGGGCCACCGGTCTACGCCCGGGCACGCCGCCTCGAGCCGACGAAGCTGGCGGTGGCAAAAGCGGAGTTCGCTACCCTGGAGCGACTCGGCATCGTTCGGCGCTCAGAGAGCGCTTGGGCATCGCCGCTGCACATCGTGCCGAAGCCCGGCGGGGGATGGCGACCGTGCGGGGACTATCGCCGTCTCAATGACGCCACGACTCCCGACCGCTACCCCGTCCCCCACATTCAGGACTTTTCTGCCCGTTTGGCGGGCAGGTCCTTCTTCTCGAAGGTGGACCTCATACGCGGCTACCATCAGGTCCCCGTCAGGCCGGAGGACGTCCCGAAGACGGCGGTCATCACGCCATTCGGACTCTTCGAGTTCCTGCGCATGCCCTTCGGTCTGAAGAATGCGGCTCAGGCGTTCCAGCGACTGATGGACAGCGTCCTGCGCGACTTGGATTTTGTCTACGTCTACCTGGACGATATCCTCGTCGCCAGCGCGTCCCGCGAAGAGCACCTACGCCACCTCCGCACGCTCTTTGAACGCCTGGGCCAGCATGGCCTGATTGTGAACCCCGCAAAGTGCCGGTTCGGCGCCGCCACAATCGATTTTCTGGGGCACCGTGTCACCAGGCACGGCGCCGTCCCCCTGCCGGCCAAGGTGGAGGCGGTGAAGGGGTTTCCGCGCCCCCGCACGATCAGAGGGCTGCAGGAGTTCCTGGGCATGGTGAACTTTTACCATCGGTTCCTGCCCCGTATCGCCCAGCTCCTGCGCCCCCTGCACGAAGCTCTCCGAGGTAAGCCGGGCAAAGGCGACGTTACCTGGACCGAGCAGATGGACACGGCGTTCACGGGCGCGAAGCTCGCCTTGGCTAACGCCACCATGCTCGCGCACCCAGCGCCCGATGCACCGATCGCCCTCACCACCGATGCCTCGGACTACGCGGTGGGCGCGGTGCACGAGCAATGGGTGCGTGGAGCTTGGCAACCGCTGGCGTTCTTTAGCCGGCAGCTTCGCCCGCCCGAACGCCGTTACAGTACCTTCGACCGCGAGTTGCTCGGACTTCACTTGGCGGTCAGGCACTTCCGCCATCTGCTCGAGGGCCGGGCGTTCACTGCCTTCGTCGACCACAAGCCGCTGATCTTCGCGATGGGCAAGGTCACCGAGCCGTGGTCGGCCCGGCAGCAGCGTCACCTCTCGGCCGTGTCCGAGTACACGACGGACATCCAGCACGTCGCGGGGAAGGACAACCCGGTGGCGGATTGCCTTTCCCGGGCCGTCGCCCACGCAGTCCACCTCGGCATCGACTATGCCCGGATGGCAGCGGACCAGGCCGCTGACCCCGACGTCCAGGCCTTGCGGACCGCCGTCACGGGCCTCCGCGTCACCGAGGTGCCGTTCGACGGCGCGGGCGCGGCTCTCTTGTGCGACGTCTCCCTCGGGCGTCCTCGCCCCATTGTGCCCGCGGGCTGGCAGCGCCAGGTGTTTGACGCCATCCACGGCCTGTCCCACCCGGGCGCGAGGGCCTCCCAAAGGCTGATCGCCGACAAGTTCGTCTGGCATGGCCTCCGGAAGGCCGTCCGTGGCTGGGCCAGGACGTGCCTCGCGTGCCAGCGCGCCAAAGTGCACCGGCACACCCAGGCCCCGTTGGCCCCGTTCACGGTGCCGGAACGCCGGTTTGACCACGTCCACGTGGACCTGGTGGGACCTCTGCCCCCCTCGCGGGGTTTCACCTACGTCCTCACCATGGTGGACCGCACCACCCGGTGGCCGGAGGCCGTGCCCTTGGCGTCGACAACGGCGGCCGATGTCGCGCAGGCTTTCATCGCCACCTGGGTCGCCCGGTTCGGCGCCCCCTCAGACATCTCATCCGACCGCGGCCCCCAGTTCACCTCGGAGCTCTGGGGGGCGGTTGCGCAGGGGCTCGGGGTCCGGCTGCACCGAACCACGGCCTACCACCCCCAGGCTAACGGCCTGTGTGAGCGATTTCACCGCTCATTGAAGGCCGCGCTCCGGGCCACCCTCCGCGACGGCGGCTGGGTCGACAGGCTCCCCTGGGTCCTGCTGGGCCTCCGGACGGCGCCCAAGGAGGACCTGCGCGCATCCGCGGCGGAGTTGGTCTTCGGGCAACCACTGCGGGTGCCGGGCGAGTTCCTCCCCGACTCCACGGCACCATGGTCCGCGGCACAGCAGCGCTCCGCTCTGCAAGAGACCGCCCAGAGGTTCGCCCCGGTGCCAACGGCATGCCACGGGCACCCACCGACGCACGTCGCCCCGGAGCTTCGCACGGCGGAGTACGTCTTCGTCCGCCACGATGCCCATCGGACACCACTGCGGCCCCCGTACGACGGGCCTTTCCGCGTGCTGGAGACCGGGGCGAAGCACTTCACCCTGGACATCGGCGGTACTCCTGACCGCGTTTCGGTAGACCGCCTCAAGCCGGCCCACCTCGATGTGGACCATCCACCGCCAGTGGCCCGACCCCCACGTCGGGGCCGCCCTCCTGCGGGCGGACCCCCGGCACCGCCCAGCCCCGCCGCCACGGCGCCCCCCGGTCCTGCGCCCATCCCAGGGGCAGCCAGGGGCATCCCACCTGGTATCCCTGCACCCCGGACGCCGCCGATCGCCAGGGGGCGCTTCGGCCGGGTCATTCGTCTGCCCCGCAAACTGGCCCTCCAGGTGCGCGGGAATTCTGGGGGGGCGCGTGTGGCGGACACAAAAGCCCACTGGCGTGGTGACATCATTCCACGCACCGAGTGGGCGGTGGCCACGCCCGAGGGGTAGGCGTGGCCTCATGATATACCCCGGGCGACCAGCCCGGAGGAGTTGAGTGTTACAGTGTAGTCTTACAATAAAGACGTTTATATGTTACCGCTTGTCCGCTTCCTCCTTGCTCACAAGCAGCGCGCGTAACGCCGCGCTTTAATATCACCTTTATCTATCAATATTGTTGAAATGAAGATCAAATAATTTCCCTGGGTTTCTCTCATCTCCCTGAATCCCTGTGGCTGTGGCATCATCTCCCTGTGGCCCTGAATGGGTTTCTCTCATCTCCTCCTCCTGTTCAGGCTGGAGTTCCCCAAGGTAGTGTTCTGGGCCCTGTGCTTTTTCTGGTCTTCATCAATGATCTCTCTGACTCTCTTGAAAATCCTCTCTATCTCTTTGCTGACGACTCTACTCTCTGTCGCTCCATTCCTCATCCCTCAGATCGGCAGTCTGCAGCCTCCTCACTCTCTGCAGACCTGGACAAAATCACAGACTGGGCAAACAAATGGAACATGTCTTTCAATCCTGATAAATCTCACACTCTTACGATGTCTCTCCGAAAAGACCGACTGGAAAACCCTCCCATCCACTTTCTGAATAATCCTCTCCAAGAAGTTCTGTCACTCAAGCTTTTGGGTCTCACTATTTGCCATGATCTTTCCTGGGAAAACCACATTTCAAATCTGGCCTCCAAAGCCAGTCGCCGACTGGGCATCCTCCGTCGTGCGAAGTCCTTCCTTGGCACACCTGAGCTCCTCACCACATACAAGGCTTTCATCCGCAGCTCTATGGAATACTGCTCTCCCCTCTGGTCTGGTGCTCCTGCCTCACACCTAGCTCGTCTTCACGCTGTTGAAACCAAAGCGTTCAGAATCATTGGAATCTCCCGCGATGAAGCTAACTCCAAGGGCCTTTCACTCACTCACCGCAGGCAGGTTGGTGGTCTTTCCGTCTTCTACCGACTCCTCTCTGGCCTTGCCCCCCCCCCAGCTCTCTCTGGGCTCTGTCCCCCAAATATTCCTACAGGTCGCACAAGATCTGCCTGCAACCCTCTTATGGTTAAACTGCCAAAATCAAGACTTTCTGCTCACCTTCACTCCTTCATTCCTCTTTTCTCCCGCCTCTGGAACAAACTCCCTCACTCTCTTCAATCCCACTCCACCCTCCAGGTCTTTAAAACAGCTGTTCACCACCATCTCTTATCCTCCCCCATTCAAAACCTTGATCTTTTCTACCCCTGCTAATTTCGGTCCCCTTGTGTTTTATACCTCTCCCCCCCCCCCCCCCCTCCCCTTCCCACGCCTCCTGCCCCCAAGCCCTTTCCCTCCCACACTTCTCCCTGCTCTCAAGTGTTGTGGTTGTGTGCTTCCCCTTCTCTCCCCATCATGTCTTCCGCTCCCTCTTTTTGTATATTTTGTTTTTCTGGTTGATTTGTTGGTGAAATAAATGTTAGCTCTTTCACGAGCCTCGATTCAGTATACAAAAAAAATAAAAAAATAAAAAAAATAGCTGTATGTTGAAATATGTTGAAAAAGTCAAAACTTTACATGGGGTGTACTTACTTTTTCACGTGACTCTCTGTGTGTGTGTGTGTGTGTGTGTGTGTGTGTGTGTGTGTGTGTGTGTGTGTGTGTGTGTGTGTGTGTGTGTGTGTGTGTGTGTGTGTGTGTGTGTGTGTGTGTGTGTGTGTGTGTGTGTGTGTGTGTGTGTGTGTTGTAATGTATGTAGTTCTCTATATAATATATATTGTGTGTGTGCATGTTGTATATTAATATATGTGTAGGTGTCGATACTGTATATCCAAGACATGATGAAGTAAGACAAGTGGGACTTGGCATTGATGGAGTTCCCACGATGACACCACTCATTCATTTGGATGGTATGAATCTTAGAAATGATCATGGTTTTTGAAGAAGGATGTCATTACACACCATGAAATATGGAGGGCATGATTACCTGATGTTGGAGTATTCCAATTAAGCAAGCAGTTCTGCCTCGATATATGCTGTACTGTCCTTGCGGACAAAACTCGAGTATTTCATCATACTCCTGATTTGAGCGTGATACATCGTGGAGGGTTGGTCTCTGTTTTCTGTTACTAGTACACCCACTCCCTACAGGAGTTGCAGAAAGACTCATGTTATTATCCTCTCTAGGGTATATAGATTACAGTAGATCTAGGCTCGGGTACATTAGTCTGTGGTGGATGCGATAAGCACAGAATGCCTCAAGGATATCGGGATTCCTCCAAATTTCTTTCAGTTTCATGTTAAACAGCAGTAACAACTGTTTCAAAAAGTAATCATGTGCGTTTGTGGTTTATAATATGTTTTACTTCTGGTAGGTTTGCTCCACAAAACGCCACGATAAGCTATTTATTCATGTTAACACGATGTTTGTCCAAGGAGGACCCCTCCCCCCAACCCCCGACACCCGGGGAGGGGGATATTATTAGTGTTAATTTTGTTTTGTAATAACATTAATATTATGCTATTGACAATAATGTTGTTATTACTTTTGTTATTAGAAGCGGCATTAAAAGAAATACCACGATTAGGTATCTTAACACAGACATACACCTTAACATGGATTTCAACTAAGGTGGAAAATCCACTTGGGTCGGGGGGTAAATGAAGTCACGACAACCTCCATAGTCTGATCCTTAGTTCTCCTGTCAAATTTGGTTGAGATTGAATAAGTAACGACCAAATGTATCACAGTCAGACAGACAGACACCAAATTGTATATTTTAGTATGATGATTATAAAGTTTATTGATGTGTTTGGTGCATAGTGGAACTTTCGGTCAGTGGTGACCCTCGGGGGTGGTCAGCTATCTTGAATATCTGAAGGGAGGAATGAGATTGAACAGAAGGTGGAAGTTATTGTTGTTACAGAGCATTCAGAAAGTATTCAGACCCCTTCACTTTTTCACATTTTGTTATGTTGTCGCCTTATGCTGAAATCGTTTAAATTCATTTTTTCCCTCACCAATCTACACTCAATACCCCATAATGACAAAGAGAAAACAGGATTTTAGAAAGTTTTGCAAATGTATTGAAAAGAAAAAACTGAAATATCACATTGACATAAGTATTCAGACCCTTTGCTATGACACTTGAAATTTAGCTCAGGTGCCTCCCATTTCTCTTGATCATCTTTGAGATGTTTCTGCACCTTGATTGGAGTCCACCTGTGGTAAATTCAATTGATTGGACATGATTTGGAAAGGCACACACCTGTCTATATAAGGTCTCACAGCTGACAATGCATATCAGAGCAAAAACCAAGCATGAGGTCGAAGGAACTGCCTGCAGAGCTCAGAGACAGGATTGTGTCGAGGCACAGATCTGGGGAAGCCTACAAAAAAATTTCTGCTGCATTGAAGGTTCCCAAGAAGCACAGTGGCCTCCATAATTCTTAAATGGAAGAAGTTTGGAACAACCAGGACTCTTCCTCGAACTGGCCGCCCGGCCAAACTGAGCAATCGGGGGAGAAGGGCCTTGGTAAGTGAGGTGACCAAGAACCCGATGGTCACTCTGGCTGAGCTCCAGAGATCCTGTGTAGAAGTGGGAGAAACTTCCAGAAGGACAACCATCACTATCACACTCCACCGATCTGGGCTTTACAGCAGAGTGGCCAGACGGAAGCCTCTCCTCAGTGAAAGGACACATGAAAGCCCGCTTGGAGTTTGCAAAAAAGCACTTAAAAGACT
>NC_136269.1:25463981-25468981 GCF_964187855.1 Myxine glutinosa
TTTCAGCTGTGCGATGTTTGAGGGGTTTCTTGCATGCACAGCTCGTTTCAAATCCGCCCACAACATCTCGATGGGATTTAGATCCGGGCTTTGACTTGGCCATTCCAGAACCCTCCATTTCTTTCTTTTCAGCCATTCCTTGGTGGATTTACTGGTATGTTTAGGGTTATTGTCATGTTGCAAGGTCCACCTTCGGTTGAGCTTCAACTTTCTGACAGATGGCCTCACATTATCCTCAAGCACCCTCTGGTACAATGAAGAATTCATATAGTCCGGCAGCTAAGCTAAATATAGCATAACAATTGTGCATTTTGTGAGGAAAGCACCAAATTTGGCACACTAGCAGACTATCATATTATGAAAAGATCTGGATATTGGGCCATCTCAGATTCAGATATTTGATTTTTGCAAGATTTGCAGATTTTGTAGATTTGCAAGCTGAGATTGCAACGCCAGGGACGCCGACTCCTTCCTGCGAGCTGCCCACGTCACCCGCACAAGAAGAGCTCACAAATCACTGCAGCGGCACTGCACTTCCTGCAACACCGTGCGTATGAACGCCACTGTATGACATATGCTGATGATGCAGAAGACCTGCCTGAGTCGAAGACTGGTGTCACCAGAGAGGAGAAGACATTCCCAACTTTCAGTACTGGGCAACTGTGCTGGAACTAGAGATGTTGGTACTGGTCTACATGCGTTCTCTGCGGCAGGCTTCATTCACGATGTATCTTGATGCCCTGACGGAACTGGTCCCATGGTTCCATGCCTTAGACCACACACACTATGCCAGGTGGGTCCCTGTTCACCTGAGGGACATGGTTGCACTCCCAATGAAGCACCCAGATGTCGCCAGAGAATTCAGGGCTGGCAACTTCACTGTACAGAAGACGAAGAAGGTGTTCTCTTCGATCCCAATCGACCAGGCGCATGAAGAGAATAACGCCTGCATCAAAGGAGATGGTGGAGCAGTCGGCCTCACTGACAACCCAAGTGCCCTGCGGCGTTGGATGATTGCCGGGGCAGAAGTTGCCATGGCCATAGAAGAGTTCCAAGATGGCCATCAACACTGGGGGAGGCGAGAGGACACACGTCATCACGACCAGACACCAAGTGTGCAAACCTCTTTCGCCAAGGATGTCCGCGCCCTTGTCAGCGTCGTAGAAGAGCTTGGCAACCCCTTTGAGGAAGAGAGCATGGATCTGGTTGTCCTTGACACAAAGGAAATTGCAGGTCCTGCTGCAGATTAGACTGTCAGGAATGTGAAGAAGATTGCCCAAGAGCAGTTCCAGGCTTTCACCAGAGAATGCCTGGTGGAAAGGACCAAGCCAATTGATGATGCAATTCGTCGGAACAAGCTGAAGGTGTCATTTTGGAAAATGGCTGCCACAGCCATCAGGGGCTGAATTTGAGATGGTCCAATATCCAAATCTGTTCATAATAGGATAGTCTACCAGTGTGCCAAATTTGGTGCTTTCCTCACAAAATGCACAATTGTTATGCTAAGTTGCCCCACTAATAGTGGATTCGATGATGGTGAACTGCCCAGGCCCTGATGCAGCAAAGCTGCCCCAAACCATAATATTTCCACCACCATGCTTTACAGTTGGTGTCAGGTTCTTGTGGTCAAATGCTGTCTTTGGTTTTCGCCAAACATGTCTTCTGGTACTGTGGCCAAATAGCTCTACCTTTGACTCTGTCCAGAGCACATTGTTCCAGAAGTGCTGGTCTTTGCCGAGGTGTTCATTGGCAATCTTTAGTTTTGCCCTGATGTTCTTTCTGGACCGCAAAGGTTTCCTCCTGGCACACCTCCCATGTCGATCAAATTTGTGCAGCCTCTTTCTAATGCTAGACTCGTGCACTTTGACATCAACAGTGGCAAGAGCTACCTGTAGGTCCCGTGATGTCATTCTGGGGTTCTTCGAGACTTCTTTCAGCATCTTGCGGTCTGCTCTCGGGCTGAACTTTCTGGGGCGGCCTGGCCTGAACAAGTTGGCAGTTGTTTGGAATTTTCTCCACTTGTAGATTATCTTCCGGGCAGTTGAATGATTGATTTCAAATTGTTTGGAGATCTTTTTAAATCCCTTCCCAGACTCGTAGGCATCTATAACCTTCTTTCTGAAGGCTCAGAGAGCTCTTTTGATCTCGGCATGGTGACGCCGCACACTTCAACAACAAAGAGCGAACCAAACTAATGTCTGAGGTTTAAATAAGACAGGTTCCTCCAAGATCCTCTCTAACGATGTTCTAATCATTTGCACCTGAGCTGGTGCACCTGATTCTAATTTTAGGTATTTGAAGTGGTGATAAATGTAGGGGTGTACTTACTTTTTCCACATGCGAAATTTGCATTTTATGTTTATTTAAATTATACAATGGACTACAAAAGGTAAATGTTTCATGATATTTGTTATATATATCACCTTTATCTATCAATATTGTTGAAATGAAGATCAAATAGCTGTATGTTGAAATATGTTGGAAAAGTCAAAACTTTACATGGGGTGTACTTACTTTTTCACGTGACTGTATGTATGTGTGTGAGTGTGTTGTATGTATATATGTGTGTGTGTGCGTGTGTTTGTGTATATGTGTATATGTGCATGTGTATGTATGTATACATATATATATATATATATAATATATATATAGATATAGGTATAGATATATATACCCTACCGGTCAAAAATTTAGAACACCTCAATTTTTCCAGTTGTTATTGAAATTTATGCAGTTTAATGTCTCGATGTACTCTGAAATTAAGCATAGAACAAATAAACAATTGGAGATAAAAAGAAATCATAGAATCATTTTGTTTAACAAAATTTAATTTTCATTTTTGACTCAGCAAAGTGGCCACCTTTTGCATAAATAACTGCCGAACACACTCGTGGCATTCTTTCTACAATGGAAATCAAATATTGTTCGGGAAGTTCTTCCCAACACTGTTGAGAAGTTCCCACAAATGTGTTGCACTTGCAGATTGCTTTGCTTTCACCCTTCTGTCCAGTTCATCCCAAACCAGCTCGATGGGGTTTATGTCTGGAGACTGTGTTGGCCATTCCATGATTTGAAGCCTACCGTCTTGTTCTTTTCCTCGAAGGTAGTTTTGACATAGCCTGGAGGTGTGCTTAGGGTCATTATCTTGCTGTAGGATGAACCCCTGACCAACTAGGCGTATACCAGAGGGTATGTCATGGCGCTGCAAAATGCCGTGGTCGCCCTTTTGGTTCAGGGTGCCAGTCACTCTGTGCAAGTCGCCGACTCTGGATCCAGCAAAAGAGCCCCAGACCATCACGCTTCCTCCTCCATGTTTGACAGTTGGTGTCACACACTGAGGAACCATCCTTTCGCCTACTCAACGGCAAACAAAAACCCTGCGTGACGAACCAAGGATTTCAAATTTTGATTCATCGGTCCATAAGACCTTCTTCCAGGCTTCAGTAGTCCACTGGCGGTGCTTCATGGCCCAGCAAGCCTCTTTTTCTTATTTTGCCATCTTAGCAATGGCTTTCTTACTGCCACTCGACCTGTCAAACCTGCAGCTCGAAGTCTTCTCTTCACAGTTGAAACTAAGACTTGCTTACTTCAACCAGTGTTAAGCTGTACTTGAAGCTGTTGTCCTGTGAGCCGCCTATCACGCAAGCTGTTGACTCTCAGACACTTGTCTTCTGATTCTGTTGTGGCTATGGGTCTGCCAGACCTCTTCCTGTCAGAGTTTCCTCCAGTTTCCAATATACTACTTCCTGCAGTGCAATATTGTCCAAATAATGCTTCAGAGGGTGCAATAACAGTCTGGTTCCAATACTGCTTTTATACAGACAGGGGGTTTGTAATCAAGTAATCAGCAGAGGTTGGGACACCTGTAGGAATTGTTTGCATCAACTTTCAAGGCTTAATTTACTTACATTGCTGCAGAACAGCTGTAAGTTGTTAACCCCATTACTTGTTCCCTGAAGAAGGCCTTTTTAGCCGCGTCGCAGACGCTGGTCATAGAGTGCCCTCTGCTGTTGTTGTTGTTCTTCTTCTTCTTGTTCTTGTTCTTCTTCTTGCAGAGAAGACAAAACCTCAAGCTCCACCCATTCTGGGAACCATAGCTCCACCCATTCTGGGAGAGGGCTTCATATAAACAAATATCCCACCATTTTATTAACTCGCATAGCTTTGAGGCCTGTTTTGTAGGCCCGTGGTGTCTTCCCTCTCTCACACAGTTTCTATTTCAAATCAAATTCGATATATCATTTCATTTTTCACAGTCGCTAACGTAGTTTTAGACTCGGTTGAAAAAAAAACGGGAAGAAAATCTGATGAAAGTTGCCCTTTATAGAACGAAATGAATTCGCAAAGCCTGTAACTTCAAGTCCATTGAGATATATATTTTTTAAATCGCGGCATGGTCAGTCATACACCGCCCGAAATAACAGACGGGAAAATGCCGAGATATATATATTTTGTTTAAATCGTGGCATGCTCAGTCATACACTGCCCGAAATAACAGACGGGAAAATGCCGAGATATATTAAAAATTCGTCCATTTGATGACAATCGTCACGATGAAATATTTAATTTATACGTCGTCACAATAATGTGGAGAGAGGAGCATAGCTTCGTTCACGTGTCGCCACACACGGGGAAATTGCCGAGATATATTTTTTTAAATCGCAGCATGGTCAGTCATACACCGCCTGAAATAACAGACGGGAAAATGCCGAGATATATTAAAAATTCGTCGCCACACACGGGAAATTGCGAGATATATTTTCACTTTGCACAAAAATAACATCAAGTAATCGAATCAATAGGAATATCCTGTGCTATAACATCGACGTTATAGGCACCAGCTGCATCTAGGCATTGTGTAACATCGACGCGGCTTTTGTTTTAATTAAAACTTTTTGTACTTGTTTACAATATAACTGTGCAATTTACATTTGTTCCGGTCTTTTCTGACCTAAACTCTTTTTTTAACCTCGAGCAGTTTAATGCTTACCTTTGTACCA
>NC_136269.1:25470201-25577005 GCF_964187855.1 Myxine glutinosa
TCTCTCTCTCTCTCCTCCTCTCCCTCTCTCTATCTCTCTCCCTCCCCCCCCCCCCCCCCCCATCTCTCTCTCTCTCTCTCTCTCTCTCTCTCTCTCTCTCTCTCCCTCTCCCTCTCCCTCTCCCTCTCCCTCTCCCTCTCTCTATCTATCTCTCTCCCTCTCTCTCTCTCACTCTCTCCTCATTCCCTCTCTTTGTCTTTGTCTCTCTGTCTGTCTCTCCCTCTCCCTCTCCCTCTCCCTCTCCCTCTCCCTCTCCCTCTCTCTATCTCTCTCCCTCTCTCTTTCTCTCTCTCCTCCTCCCCCTCTCTCTATCTCTCTCCCTCCCCCCCCCCATCTATCTCTCTCCCCCCCCCCCCCATCTATCTCTCTCTCTCTCTCTCTCTTTCTCTTTCTCTTTCTCTTTCTCTTTCTCTTTCTCTTTTTCTCTCTCGTTGGCTGTCCTGTTTTTGGATGACCTTCAGACACCAATAATGTGGACCGTCTGTTCAAAGGGATTCTGCGATTGAAGGGTTAAAACTTTGATGATGGACAGTTCGCACCTGATTCAGTAAACTGAATGAATTCTTCATATATGTATATATGCCTATTCCTCATAGACATTTGCGTCCAGCAGTGTAAATGCTGAGCAAACATTCTGGGGGCTGTCTCGTGTTGGTCCCGTTTACTTGCTATTCGCGCGCTGAACACCAGTGCCGGGAAGTACAAACGCTAAAAGGTCTGTGTTTTATGCTTGGCAAACAGGCAGACGATATCGTTTGTTCTGGAGTCAAATTCCACTTCCTCGATCCACATCTAACAACCTTCGTCGTCGACATGTTTGTGGAGCCCATAGGAAGATATGGAAGAAGCGTTAGATGGTTGTGAGATGTAGTGGGAGCAATCAAAGCGCTTCTGGGGGACAACCGAGATATTTAAAAATCCGATTCTTTGAGGGAGAGAGGCAAGTGTAGCCTACTCAATGGACACTGCAGCTGGTGGAAGCAGTGTGTCCATTGTACTGGACATAAATCCTCGAGTAGGTCAGTAGGTATACGCCAGAGCCAAGAAAGTCTCTCGACTTGAGTGTTTGGAGCATAAAACATGCAGACTCGTACAACTTCTCTTCCTCTTCCCACTTTCAAATCGTCTCATTCCTTTTGGAGAAAATCCGACCCAGTGTTATAAGAAGCGGTTAGTGAATCGCTGGTGCATGTGGCTTAGCCTGGCCAATCTGTGAAAGGGGTGTATCAGCTTCCGGACGAGATCCAACGAAGGCATCTAATTGTTGGCTCATTGATACGGATGGAGGGAATCTCAGAAGTAACTTATTCGCCTGTGAGTTGTTTACTCCGGCAGAATCCCGATGGAAAAGGGTCCAACTTCGAACTGTGGCATCACGGAGTATCGATTCCTTTCGGGAGGTATGTTAAGCCGGGTGTATCGACTGCAGGTGAAGACCAAGATCACATATGGTATCTTTCAAAAGGCAGACGCGATATAACGTATTAGTATCCTCATCAAACCCCTGCTCTAATCTAGGAGTAGTTCGACACCAGCAGAACTGCATATCGTACAGTCAGACGTTGTCTATTTATTACGTAAGCAAACCTGGTGGAATTTTCGCCTGACTCCATTTACCCCTTCCCAGTATGTAAAGTGTCATCGAGTGAGTGGAAACAACCAACAGTACTAGCCCACACCACCAACCACACACACACAAATAACAAAAAAAGGATAAAAAAGCAGGAAACTCGTTTTATAAACATTATCATTCACATTTTCTTTGCCTACATTAAATACAAAGCCGTAATGGGTTAGCGAGTGGGTACAACAATAAATACGAATATTTTCTTTACATTTGTAATCCGTGCATTCATATACCCAACCTAGCATATAAAAACAACTTCAACCACTCACTGGGATGTTCCTGTGCGTACTTTTGCATATAAAGAAAGTAAATGACTGAATACGAAAAAGGCCATCGCATAAATAATAGTCTCCATCGCCTTTTGCGTGTCATTCACAAAAATCCATGCTGGCGGGTTAGCGGCATCCACAACCTTCTACCACCATATCCTGGTAGTTCTTGAGCACCACCTTGTTGTACTCATCCAGGTAGAGCATGGCGATCGCGCTCAGCTCGGTGGGCACGCAGCAAGCACGTGGGATGCTCTCGTTCACCGAGTTCACCAGAGTTTGTACAATGGCGTGGTTCGTGGAGTTGAGATGTTCTGCCAATGGGAAGGGACACTCACCCTGGCAATAATAAGCGTTGTATCCCAGTGGAGCGACAATCCAATCGTTCCAGCGGAGCTCGGTAAAGTTAGCGAAGAGATGACGCCGCCGACAGTTCTGCTTGTGTCGCCTGCGTCCTTTGGGTCGTTTTCGGCTCCTCTTGGATCTGTGGATCAGGGTGGCACCGCCACCGTCACGGCTGTAGGTAACGAGCAGCGGCTGCACCTGCGACCATCGCTCCTGGTCGTTGGTGTGGGCAGAGCGGCTCACCCGCACGTGCCCGGTGCCGTTGGTTCCCTCGCAGCCAGCCTCGGCCAAAACCTCCACGTGGAGACCGAGGTTGGGCGCCTGACCCCTCGTCCACCTCAACACGGCAGGACTCACGTCAAAACTTTCCCAACGAGTCTGGTTATGGCGAACGCGCTTGGAGTCGAGTAAGCGAATGATGGGCTCCGTCCGATGATCTTTGTCCCTCGCATTCTGCTCCGTCCACACTCCCATGGTGCTCAATCCCACTCCCTCCTCCACCCTTCCCTGCAATACCTCGTACACGTTGATACGGTGGAAGCATCGAGTGGAGTCGGTGGCGTCGTGAAGCGGAGAACGGAAAAGCCTCAACTCTGCGGCGGTGACCTCCTCACCTGCAGGGACGCTGTCCAGCGGGAAGATGAACCGGTGCGCCTGGGCTGATGATGTGGCAACGTCTTCGTCCAATGACTCTGTGGCACAAAAAGAGAAAATGAAGGCATTGTGAAAACACTGTTTACAAGGACAGGTGAATAAGTGAGTTTAACCAAACAACTACCTTGATGTCACTGAATATCTTGCTCACTCATTTATCTGAAGAAAAAAAAAGGAATCCAGCATTGCCACCCCATGTGCCTCGGATGGTTAGGATCTTGCAGGGTTATTCTGGCCTCGGGGTTTCCCCTTGGGTGAACCACGCATTGCCACATCTGCCACATCTCTTTGCTATGCAAACAAAACTTGATTCTGAAGCTCAGAGCGTGCACACCTGTGCTTGGCAACGCCCATCGTGCCCGCATTGGCTTGGAAAAGCTCAACTCGGTGCCCGCATTGGCTTGGTAAAGCTCAACTTGGTGCCTGCATTGGCTTGGGAAAGCTCAACTCGGTGCCCGCATTGGCTTGGTAAAGCTCAACTCGGTGCCCGCATTGGCTTGGTAAGCTCAACTTGGTGCCTGCATTGGCTTGGTAAAGCTCCACTTGGTGCCCGCATTGGCTTGGGAAAGCTCAACTCGGTGCCCGTATTGGCTTGGTAAAGCTCAACTTGGTCCCCGAATTGGCTTGGTAAAGCTCAACTTGGTGCCCGCATTGGCTTAGGAAAGCTCAACTCGGTGCCCGCATTGGCTTGGGAAAGCTCAACTCGGTGCCCGCATTGGCTTGGGAAAGCTCAACTCGGTGCCCATATTGGCTTGGTAAAGCTCCATTTTGTGCCCGCATTGGCTTGGTAAAGCTCAACTCGGTGCCCGCATTAGCTTGGGAAAGCTCAACTCGGTGCCCGCATTGGCTTGGGAAAGCTCAACTCGGTGCCTGTATTGGCTTGGTAAAGCTCAACTCGGTGCCCGTATTGGCTTGGTAAAGCTCAACTTGGTCCCCGCATTGGCTTGGGAAAGCTCAACTTGGTGCCCGCATTGGCTTGGAAAGCTCAACTTTGTCCCCGCATTGGCTTGGTAAAGCTCAACTCGGTGCCCGCATTGGCTTGGGAAAGCTCAACTCGGTGCCCGCATTGGCTTGGGAAAACTCAACTCGGTGCCCGTATTGGCTTGGTAAAGCTCCACTTGGTGCCCGCATTGGCTTGGTAAAGCTCAACTCGGTGCCTGCATTGGCTTGGGAAAGCTCAACTCGGTGCCCGTATTGGCTTGGTAAAGCTCAACTTGGTCCCCACATTGGCTTGGGAAAGCTCAACTTGGTGCCCGCATTGGCTTGGAAAGCTCAACTTGGTGCCCGCATTGGCTTGGAAGCTCAACTTGGTCCCCGCATTGGCTTTGGAAGCTCAACTTGGTGCCCGCATTGGCTTGGAAAAGCTCAACTTTGTGCCCGCATTGGCTTGGAAAGCTCAACTTGGTGCCCGCATTGGCTTGGGAAAGCTCAACTTGGTGCCTGCATTGGCTTGGTAGGCTCAACCTGGTGCCCGCATTGGCTTGGGAAAGCTCAACTTGATGCCCGCATTGGCTTGGAAAAGCTCAACTTGGTGCCCGCATTGGCTTGGAAGCTCAACTTGGTCCCCGCATTGGCTTGGGAAGCTCAACTTGGTGCCCACATTGGCTTGGAAAGCTCAACTTGGTGCCCGCATTGGCTTGGAAGCTCAACTTGGTCCCCGCATTGGCTTGGGAAGCTCAACTTGGTGCCCGCATTGGCTTGGGAAAGCTCAACTTGGTGCCCGCATTGGCTTGGAAAAGCTCAACTTGGTGCCCGCATTGGCTTGGAAAAGCTCAACTTGGTGCCCGCATTGGCTTGGGAAAGCTCAACTTGGTGCCCGCATTGGCTTGGAAAAGTTCAACGAGAAGGCATCGAATGATTTGCTGCAGTATAGCAAGACCTAGGACTATGTAACGGTCAATTTTGGCAACCTGGTACGACATTACGGTAAAGCACAGCACTGATCTCTGTGTACCTGTGAATAGGACAGCCCGCTAGGACACAGGAAGACACATGTCTGCTACAGAATGGCCAAGCAAGCAACATTGAGGTTTGGCATGCAACACCATGGCAAAGAACATCACGTCTCGTAAATAAGGATGGACAATCGCAATGTGATGCAAAAGTGGAAAGGTAGACTGTGTAAGTTCAGGTATGCACACCTCTCTCATGATTATCCCATAATAACCGAATAATATTTTTCATTGTGATCGTCGCATAGAGTTTATAAAATGAAGAGCTATGGCCGTTTGTGTCGCAGCCTTTGCCTTGAAGGATTTGTTTTCTAAGTTAAGTGAATTTGGAACCAATGGGTTGTTGCGTTGTCGGGGAACGTGCAGGTGAGGCACGATGACAAGGTAGGCTCATACCAAGCGCATACGAACAAGGCCTCGACGTATATACACCATCGGTGTTTATTTACAAACTCAACATTGCACCCTAAAGTGACCTCCCCGTCACATCCATTAGGACCATCGCGTGCTCGCGGCCGCCACCGACCGTCGTAGTGAAACGCTCGCACGGTGTTGGCTCGACTCGCTCCCACGGGCAACTCCAACTCGGAACTCGGCCAGGGAGCCTCTCCCGATTGCAGCCTGTAGATATCGAGCAGGTATCGAGGGATAACGGGACGTCTCCCGGGTCGGGGCCTCGTCTCCAGGCCGAACATTCCCAGGAGGTGGGACTCGAGCGTGGGGCCGGCCACCTCGCCTGGGTTATCCGGAGCGCCGGATGCACACGGCGGCCTCGCCAACATCACCGTGACCATGGGGAGCAGCAGCGACAGCGTCGCACCGTTAAAGGCACTCATGGTGCGGTGAAGCCGGGATTGCTGTGCACTGCAAGACGGGCTCCCAAACGCGCATCGTGTGTGGGTTGGGTGTGGGGTGCGCTGAAGCGAGCGAAAGCCAAGAGCGCACCAAATGCCTCGACAAAGACCAGGTGGTCTCAAGGTGCCGGTGAGCGCGGAGCGAGGCTCCCGCACCGGCTCTCCGGCACACCCAGGTGCTCGGATCCTTTTGGCCGAGCGAACCAGAGGAGGAGACTAAAGGTGTGACATCCGACTCCCTATGCCTGAAACGTCGTTCTCTTTCTCTCGGGGTTCGCCCCTTGGTGGCACCTTCGTTGCCTCATCCTCCTCGCTCCTCGCTCTCCGCTCCGTCTTCCGACACTGGGGTTGGTAACACGAGCCTTTTATAACATCCGTCCGGTGAGTCTTCCAGAGCGAAAGGTGGCGAGATGCAGGTGCTACAGGTGGGACTGCAGGGGAGATCTTAACCGCTTTTTCTCAATGATTCCGTAGCGTTTCGTCAAACCTCCTTCCAATTGGTATTGTGAGCGAACACGTGTGCTTCCCTCGCCCCTTAAAGCACAAGGCGAATGCGAGGACAGCAACCCGCGCCTTGAACATATCCCACCCTGCGTCCCTCACCCCCTACAAGCATTCCCATTGGCCGCACCCACAAAGACCAGACCCCTGTACTGTAAGCTCCGCCCTCTCGACGTCAACAATACAACTGCAGGATCACGTGAGGGTCACGGCACGTGAAAAGGTGAAGGTCCGGTTCAACGCTTCCGAATATACGTACCTGTATGGCTTCATTCGTGTGCTCAAACGATTTAGTCATTTCATGATATTGTAGATTTATCCCGGGATCATTGTGCCCTCCACGTGGTGAATATTTTGGGGGCATCGAGTGGAAATTGGAGAGTGGGTGTCCCTTCAACGTGACACTGACGTTACAATCAGGTATGTAATTCAGGTTTCCACAAAGGTGAACATTGTAGGTGACCGACAGACAATGCCAGTGGTATCTCCATGGTGTAGATTTTAACATAGCAGCACGAGCACACGCATCTACCTGTACATGTTAATCGGGTATCGTGCATTGTAGGTGCATACACAATGAAATTACTTGAATTACCTATTATTCTAAAAACATGTACAGTAGTACATATAATGTACCACATGTAAATATAACTCGCAATAACGCAGCTGTTACGGACTCACGGCACAGCAAACAACGGAAAGAATTAAAATGCTTTATCCACATACGTGGTACAAGGTCACGGAAGGGAAAACAGGTTATCAGTCACTCCGCTGGCACGAAGTGGCATACAGGTGTAATCAGGGCCAGGTCTATGCGAAAGGTGTTTATCGGGTATGCTCAAAGCTTTTCTGCGGAAACGCCTTCGTACATGCATTCGCTTTGTGGACTTGTTATAATGACCTTTAATGCCACATGACCAAATATCATGGAGGAACACACACACACACACACACACACACACACACACACACACACACACACACACACACACACACACACACACACACACACACACACATACACATACATACATATATATATATATATTGTTACGGATTCGGCACTTATTATTATTACTGCTGTTATTATTATTATTGTGGGTTCTAAGTATTATGGGTATTGTTGTTTAAGGGAAATGGTTATTGTGGTTAAAAGGTTAAAAGCGCTCATGGTAAAAATGAGACAGGATATCGGATCGTGACCCGGAAGAAAAAAGGGCGAGGAAGAAGAAGAAGTCGCGAGGAGTGAAAGGCGTTCTGAAAAAGCTCCGTACCTAGCCTGGTCGAGCGTACCTGGCGAATGAACTTTGAGTCCTTGAAAGGAATCTCGGGCCATCGGGGTTATCGCTGGAGGTGTGGAAAAGCCTGCGAAGCCAGGTACAAGGGTGAAATTCCGGAGAATCTTCGCCTCAAGGCCGCGGCTCGAGTGAGAGCCGTCTGCCATTTCGTCCCGCGTGCTACCTTCATCGGAAAAGGTGTTTGTCGTGTCGGTTGGACTTATCCTCCGGTGGATTGCCGGGGACGGCTGTGCAATACAGCGGCGTCTGAAGATTGACCTGCGGGTCGCTGATTGAACGGCAAATGTGTACGCACGCGTCTTTGGAGATTTCCCTTCCTACAGCGAGTGCTGGGTGTTGGACCACGTGACTTCTGTGTCGCTTTGACCGTCTACGCCTCGGTTGCTCTTGATCGGACATTGGTTAAACGATCGCCGGAGCGCATCAACTTCGCCTTGGAGGGTTATCGAGACATTGCAGAGGGCTCGGTTCCATTTCCTGGGAGTGCCCTGAGTTTGGGGTTACGGTACTAGATAAGGTGGTACCATCTTAAGATATTTATTGTATTGTATTGTATTATTCCCGTGTGATTTTTAATATATTCTTTTTGTTGATAACCATTGGTGTGGTTTCCTTATTGACTTGGATTGTTTCCTTTGAGGGTTTCATGGGTGGTTTCAGTCATGATTGATTTCGACACGGAATAACATCTATATCTTTCTGCCGGGGTTCCTCTCGGGGTTCGGAGGTTACGGACACCAGGAGATTGCAGAGGACTCCGTAACAATATATTGTTGCGAATATGGAATTTGGCCTCCATATCCGCTTGTAAATATTCCCCTATTTCCCCAATACTCCCCAACTATCCCCAATCCCCCATTCCCTAGTCCCATTGTCTGTAAACAACACTCTGTAGAACCGACCTTCCCCTTTTTCCCCCATTAAATGTCGTGCCCAGGTCCACCGCATCTCACGTAGACAACTTTCGGACATCTTGCTAGTTATTCTTAGTCTATGTCAGTTAAGGACTCCTTTCCATTAATTCTGACTCTTCGTTGCACCAGAATGTGATTATATGGCACCAGTAGTGAGTTTAGGACCTTCCCATACCTCCTTCCATCTTCTTCCCCAAACAACAACAACAACTACAGCTACAACAACAACTACAACCACGGCGCGCGGGGGGAGTGTGCGTCCTCCCACCAGCTCGGTTAGCCGCCATGACCATGCGCTCCACGGGGTTACCACGAAGGGGCTCCCTGTCAGCCCCTCGTCAAGGGCGGAGCCGGTAACCCCCCCGCATGCACCCAATGAGAAGCAACGAGCCGATTCCATCTGGGGCGGAGCTAACGAGCCGAGGGCGTGTCGCTCCCCGCCGGATATACGCAGCGACTTACTGGATGTGAGGTCAGATGCGCCCCCAGCTTGAGACGACAAGACGCCACCTCCGAGCGCTGTGACCTCCCTGCATCTACTGGACCGTACAGTACCCTGTCCTTGAGCCAAGAGTGCACATTGAGCCATCGATACCCGCTTTCCTTGCCATAAATCCCCGTGTGAGTCAGTTTTTGTCCTGTTTATCTGTGGTCTGTCGGGTTAATATAAGATTGTGTCTAAGTGCCTATCTTCCTTTGCTGTCCCTCTTGTAGTTGTAATCTAACCTTCCGAACGAATATAACCTCCTCCGGGGGTCTTGAGAACCGTATCCCTGGTGTCGTGTCATTTTAATCCCAGCCGTGTGTCTTTTCCTTCATTGATCTAGCGTAGCGCGATTAGTCAACGTTCGGGTATAATCGGGTAACTTGTGCAGACGTGGTCATACCAAACCGCTCGGTAAATAACATCCACAACCGCGTCTGTAACAATTGGTGTCGAGGAGTGGAATTCGAACCCGGGACTAAATTTATTCGGCCCAAATTTATAGTAGAATCGATTCGGAGCGCGTTTCCCGCGCGAAATTATAACGGCGAAATTTGATTTTGTTATACGAAATAAAAACCCGAATTTTGAAAGTCGCGCTATGGCAGACCAAGACAGCTGGGGTCCGGTAGGGGAGAGTGAGGCAGGGTCGGTCCAGGACCAAATTGAGGGACGCGAGGAGAGCGAAGCAGTGAGGGCGGCAGGGTCGCAAAATAGCGTTGTCACGCACGAGGTGGCCACGGCGTCCACGCCCGCGACCGTAGCAGTGACGCTGGTGGATTGGAACCTTTTTTTTATACAAATGAAGGCCCTTATGGCCCAGACTAGTGAGCAAATGAGGGCTGATAGTGAGCGATTGGAGGGCCAAATGGGGGTAATGAGGGACGAAGCGAGGGCTCAGAGTGAGCAATTGGGGGTAATGGGAAACCAAATGGGGGTAATGGGAAACGAAATGGGGGTAATGAGGGACGAAGCGAGGGGTACCGGTGAGGGGTTAGACAACGGGATAAAAGAGGTAAAAAATGGGTTAATGGGGGTAGAAAACAGAATGGCCGCTCAAGAGAATCAAATGGAAGGGATGCAAAAAGGGTTAGAGGGGTTAGAAAACAGGATGGAAGGCAAATTGAGGGACATGAGGGACCAAGCGGAAAGGGAAGTTAACCAAATGGGTCAGCAGATAGATGGGGTCAGAATGGGGGTAGAAACTAAACTGGATGCTCACAGGGAGGAAATGGAGCAGATGAGGGTGGCATCTGGGCAGGAGATGCAAGTGATGGGAGAGGAGATCAGAGGAGGAGTGAGTGAGGAGGTCGGAGGAGTGCGCGAGGAGGTGAGGCACTGTAAGGAGCACATGGAGAAGGAGGTGAGAAAGGGGACTGTAAAGTTACAAGGGGGCATAGAGGACCTGACGCAGGAGGTGGAGCAGCTGACGGAGGGACAAAAAGAACTAACGGACCAGGTAAAGAAGAACACAGCGGTAATAGGAGGGTTAAAAGCGACACAAAATGACCTAAAAAATGACTTGGTAGCGACGAAGAGGGAATGTCAGATGGTACGTGAGGGACTGACAACGAGGTTGGACGAGGTGATAGAGGTAATGGAGACGAAGGACCGGCAGGTGAGGACGCACCTGGAAACGGTCAAGGTAGCCTTAGAGGATGAGCTTGAGGAGACGTACCGGGGAATAAAAGAGGTGAAGCAGAAATTAGAAGAAGTGGAAGAAGGGGTGAGCGAAATTAAGAAGCGACGGAGAGGATAAGAAAGAGATAAAAGAGGAGATAAAAGAATTGGTCCAAAGTCTGTGTCTGGATCGTGATGATGTGCTCATTAACCGGATGAGGGATTCGCAGGTGATGGAGGAGAAGCGAAGAGGAAGAGGACCCGGTGTAAGTGGTGACCAATATGGTCGTGCGTATGATGCGCCAGGGGATTTAAGAAGCTTGGGGGTCGAGATGGACCCGGGTGTTCGTGAGAGGCCGTTGGTGAAGTGTGCGACAGGTCTGGTGTGCGAAAAAGGAGGTGTGCGAGAAAGTCCGACTCTGGGGTGTGTGAGGAAAAAGTGCGTGTCAAGGAGTAGTGAGGGTGCTGGCGAGAGTGAGTCGGTCGTAGCGCGTGTGCGAGGGAGCACATGGAAGCGCGGTGTGGTAAGTGTTACAGAGGGTGTGACGGGAGAGTGTGCGCAAGAGTGTGCGCGAGAAAGGTGTGTGACGGACAGGTGCATGGGGAAAGAGTGCGCTGTCAAAGGCAAGGAAGAATGCACGCCTGTGGTGAGTGTTACAGAGGGTGTAACGGGAGAGGTTGTGCGAGAAAGGTGTGTGACGGACAGGTGCATGGGGAAAGAGTGCGCTGTCAAGAGTGGAGGTGAGAGTAGTATGAGTGGCACGGAGCGTGAGTTGGTTGTGACAGGCGAGCGAGGATGTACACCTGGGATGGAAGGATGCACACCTGGAATGGGAGAGCGTGAGTGGGAATGCACGCTGGAGTTGGTGGTGAGGCACGTGGTTGGGTGTGCGAATGAGAGCACACCTGTGATTGTCACAGAGGAGGTGACCGAGGAGGGGGTGCGAAGAGGTGTATTGGTGAGGTGTGCGAGCGGAGAATGTGTGCCAAAGTGTTCGGTGGTCAGGTGTGTGACCAAGGCTGTGAGTGGAATGAGAGTACCGAGGTGTGAAAGGAAAGGTACGAGGAGCATGGGCACGGCTGGATGTGTGAGCAAGGAACGGGCTGCGGGGTGTAAGCGTCCAGGTGAAGCATCGACGGTAACCAGGTTAGAGGTTAGGTCGACTTTTAGCCGAAGCGGGCCCTCGGTGCGTGCCGGGCTTCGCGTGCCGCGAGAACCAGCGGGGATCCGAGCCACGGCGGGTTCGAAAGGACCGCCGTGCGCAATCCACGCTGGGCCTCGCTTTGAACGGCCGCGTCTGTGCTCCACTAGGCGGAGCGGGCAGCCCGATAGGAAGGGTCGTCATGGCGACCACTTTTTGGTGAGGCATTCCGGCAGGCCGAGATCGAGCCATGGGATGGCTCCACGCCGAGATGGTGCGTGGGATCTCGGCCCGGGTAAACCTCCTTCCCTGCACCGAGTGCCGGACGCATCCAGCCGCTGGCACAGAACAACCCGCATTCATGGCTTGGCTTTACGAAGCCTGGCTTTGGACAGGGATTGGCGCACCGAGAGGCATTATTGAGTAGACTGGGTGATGAGGTTAGTGTTTTGGACCCAAAATTAGAGAAAAACAAAATTTGATGATTGGCAAGGGATTGGCAGTAGTGATTGGCAGATGATGGGTAGTGATTGGCAAATTTTTGATTTGTTGAAATTTGATGTGCAAAATTGGTAGTGAGAGACCCCCGATGTGGTGGGATGGCAAATCCACCATCCTTCCCATGGTGGGGGCAAAGGAGCACTAGATTATGGGGTGTATGGCAGTGAAAACTAGCCCGGGTGGGTTAGGTTATATTGATAGGGCCCTAGAAGATGACAGTAGGTGACGTTAAGTTTAGTTAGTGACTGATACCTGTAGTGGGGACGCAGGTAGATTAGTGTGGATGATAATGACGTGGGAGCGCAATAGTTTAAAGGGACGACTGGGAAGCGCAAGTTTCAGAAGGGAGTAGTTAGATGAGATGATGCAGGTGAGAATTGAACAGGTGTGATTGCACAGGTGTGAGAACTGGACAGGTGTGTGGAGCAGTGTATGAGTAGTGAGTGTTGTGGATCAGCGCGAATGCGCTTGGGGAGAGAAGGGTGCAGGTGGCACCAGGTGTGAGAGCACAGGTGTGCAAGTACAGGTGTGTGGAGAGAGTTGGAGTAAGTGGTACGGAGTGGTGTGCATGGTGCGAAGGTGTGGATGGGGGAAGAGTGGACCCTTTTCACGAGTACCCGGGGCGGGTAGTGTAAGTGTTAGGTAGAGGGTACAGGTAAATTGTGGTTGGATATTGGCATCTGTGGTGCGGGTGACAGAATGGTATTGTGAATGGGTGCATTAGTGTTGTGGAAATGGCTGGGCGTGTAGCCTGTTAGTGTGTGTAGTTGGTTGGGCACTCCACCACTGTGAGGATGTCGGCCAGGTGAGGCCGCAGGTGGGCTCTGGGAGCCGGTAGTTGTGAGTGGGTGCCTGAGGATCCCGGGTGTGGATCGGGCAGCCCAGTGCCAGAGAGGGCACCGAGTGGGGAGAGCGCCAGAGGGCCTTCCCCAGGTAGTTAGGTTAGGGTAAGGAGCAGGTAAGCTCGGAGGCAACTGCAGTGGTGGAGGTGTGCAGGTGGGTAGACCCACTGGGAGAGGTACACGCCACAGCCCAGAAATTGTGCGAGGGCACCGGGAGATGAATCGGGGGAGTGAGACCCCAAATTGAAAAGCACCACAGTCTGGCCAATGGGAATTGGTTTTTAGAACCCATAGTGTAAGAGGGCCAATGGTTTGGCCGGAGAAAGACCCCGGGTAGTGTAAAGTTGTTAAAGTAATTTAGGAAATAGTTAGGGTTGATGAACCTGTCGCACCATACGCAGCCACTTACCTGTGGTGATGATGATGACTCCACACCTGTGTTTTCTTTGTTCTGTGTGCAGGAAATGAGAATTGCTGTGAGGATTTGTGAGACGCATCACGACGTGGATGAGACATTGGGGTGATTCCATCTCTCCCTCCTTAGGAGGGACTGATGATGAATTGGTAATGGCAAATTTTGATGTTCAGTTGGAGATGGCAAATTTTGATGAGAGTTGAAAATGGCAAATTTGATTGGTTAGGAGGGAGAGAAGACGAATTTGGTTTATGGGAGGAACGGGGAAGACAGTAGGGATGTTTGTTGATTTGTAAAATAGATGTTTATGGGTAGTGTTGTGTTTTGTGGATACAGTAAGGGGTAAGGGAGGGGCCATGTAGGTTACCTGGTGGGGGGGGGGGGCGTACGATAGGAACGTACCTGTCTCACCTGGTTCCCATGTGCCCCCAGTGTGCATCATCTTGTATTGCGTGCACTTTTGCGCCCTTACCACCTTACTCACTTGTCTTCTTCTTTTGTCTCCCACCTCCGAGGATCTGGCTTTGGGGTAGAGAGAGAGGAGAGAGAGGTGCTGGCTCCGCAGTTGTGGGCCTGCACTTTCGCTGCTTGCTGCTTGGATCGATACACCATATGGACCGCAATGTTTGTGGCCACCCACAATGGACCGCAGTTCTTTTGCGGCCAAGCACCACCCATTGATGGACCTCTGGGTCAACGTGGCACCTATGCCAAACAGGTGAACCACTAATAGTTGGCCCCCTGACGGCCACAATATAGAAATGGACGCGGTTGGCGCCTTTCTTTATTTTTGAAAGAGGCAAGAAGGCCAAGTGCACCACACGAAGGCAAGACCAGCGGCAGAACATCGGCCGGCTGTGACACCACCGGTGATTCATAAACACTTTATTGGTGCACCGGATGGTGCTGACTGTGTGAAGGGGTGGTGCTTTTGATGCTTGGAAGGGGTGCTCTGCACATTATTAAAGGCCGTAGGCAACAGAGCACTCGTGGGTTGGTGTATCGATGCTGGCATGCGTGCTCTCTCTATGCATAACATCTGCATATGTGTCCTCCAAAAACAGGTCCTGGATCGTAGTGTAAATATCAGCGTAGTCTTGTGTAAATAATGCTCCCTACCGGCTGTATGTTTAGTTTGAGGATTCTTTCCGGATTCGGTTATCCTGTGGGTGTGTTTCTGTGAGGAGAAGGGTGCAACGTCGCAGGGGGACATATTTACTCATTTGTGAATATCTGTAAAACTGTCGCACTCAGGGTAGAGTTAATAGTAGAGGGAACTACATTGCGTGCCACACTAAAGTAGGTAAAAATTTATCGGGTCGGGACGCCCCGAGGGTAGAGAAGGGTGCAATGTTGCGAATATGGAATTTGGCCTCCATATCCGCTTGTAAATATTCCCCTATTTCCCCAATACTCCCCAACTATCCCCAATCCCCCATTCCCTAGTCCCATTGTCTGTAAACAACACTCTGTAGAACCGACCTTCCCCTTTTTCCCCCATTAAATGTCGTGCCCAGGTCCACCGCATCTCACGTAGACAACTTTCGGACATCTTGCTAGTTATTCTTAGTCTATGTCAGTTAAGGACTCCTTTCCATTAATTCTGACTCTTCGTTGCACCAGAATGTGATTATATGGCACCAGTAGTGAGTTTAGGACCTTCCCATACCTCCTTCCATCTTCTTCCCCAAACAACAACAACAACAACAACTACAGCTACAACAACAACTACAACCACGGCGCGCGGGGGGAGTGTGCGTCCACCCACCAGCTCGGTTAGCCGCCATGACCATGCGCTCCACGGGGTTACCACGAAGGGGCTCCCTGTCAGCCCCTCGTCAAGGGCGGAGCCGGTAACCCCCCCGCATGCACCCAATGAGAAGCAACGAGCCGATTCCATCTGGGGCGGAGCTAACGAGCCGAGGGCGTGTCGCTCCCCGCCGGATATACGCAGCGACTTACCGGATGTGAGGTCAGATGCGCCCCCAGCTTGAGACGACAAGACGCCACCTCCGAGCGCTGTGACCTCCCTGCATCTACTGGACCGTACAGTACCCTGTCCTTGAGCCAAGAGTGCACCTTGAGCCATCGATACCCGCTTTCCTTGCCATCAATCCCCGTGTGAGTCAGTTTTTGTCCTGTTTATCTGTGGTCTGTCGGGTTAATATAAGATTGTGTCTAAGTGCCTATCTTCCTTTGCTGTCCCTCTTGTAGTTGTAATCTAACCTTCCGAACGAATATAACCTCCTCCGGGGGTCTTGAGAACCGTATCCCTGGTGTCGTGTCATTTTAATCCCAGCCGTGTGTCTTTTCCTTCATTGATCTAGCGTAGCGCGATTAGTCAACGTTCGGGTATAATCGGGTAACTTGTGCAGACGTGGTCATACCAAACCGCTCGGTAAATAACATCCACAACCGCGTCTGTAACAATATATATATATATATATATATATTGTTGCGGTTTTAGAACCCACACTTTTGTAAATAATAATCACTTGTAAATATGATTGTAAAAGTTAAAGGTAGCACCCTTAGTTAGTCCACAAGCAACACGTAGGCCACCATAGGAACTCAGTTATTTCCTTATTATGTGTTTTAGATAAGGCCGTGTTTCCAATAGTTGAATCTGCGTTGCATCCTCCCTGATGCAACGCATGCAACGCATCAATTGATGCAACGCATCAATCAAATAAGGAGTAGGCCCTTTTGTTCATTTTGCAACCTCTCTCCAAATTCTGTTACGCGCCTTGGTTAGCGTTCGCTCAGGCGCCGCCATTGACCATGCGGTCGGCTCGAGGAAGAAGGGGGCGGAACGCCAGGAACAAGGTGTGGCCTGTCAACTAGTCATCAAAGGCATGGCCGGTACGCCCTGACCAGCCAACCAGGGCTGATGAAATATCACTGGCGGGTGTGGCTTGATGAAGCGTGGAGTGATCTTAAAGCGTGATATAAAAGCACGAGTGCAAAGCCCTTTTATGGACTTGAGGACTGCGCGGAGACGGCTGACATGCAAGGACTTGTTGGAGGTGCGCCTATTGTGAGGGACTGCTTTTGATACGGAGCACACATTGGAAAAGAAGGACTCACTCGCTGGCGCTGCATGAGAGCTTGGGAGAGAGGGAGCGTTTAGCACGACCGTCCATCTGTTACATACGCTAAAGGACACGAGCCTTCCCCCCCGCCATATGTAAGGTCCGCTCGCAGGTGAACGATACGCGCGAAGCTGCCTGCCGGGTTTTCGCCCACGGAACCGGAGCCTCACCTGCAGCCTGGACCCCATCGCCTGGACCATCTACCTGGACCTTCCACCCTACCAGCTACAGTCCCGTGTGAGTGTGTATGTTTGTCTGGGGTCATAAGTTAAGACTGTGTAGCTAAGCCTGCCCTGTGTCCTGCTTCTTCTTCGTCTTCCTGTACATTCTATCCTTTCCTCTTCTTTTTGGTTGTAAATAAATCACCTTGTTCTTGGTTTTTCCCTAATCCAATCGCATCCGTCCTTTCTTTCAATTGAGTACCTGTGGCACGATTTCGGAACCGCTAGAATCGGGTTTAGTCTCTTGGTTAATGGCTCAGGCCACGGATTGCTAACCGCTCGGCATTATCCATCATATCCGTGGTTCGAGCGGGAGTTATTCCCTCGTTTCCGGCGGGTGTTAGTATTTAGGTAGCAGCGAACCCATAGGCCCAGCAAAAACCCTACCTAACGCCGCGCCAGGAAGGACGTTATAGCTTCCCAGGACCCGGGACGGCCAGCTTAAAGGACAAGGGGATTAATCCCCCCTTGATAAGGGGAGCGCCGACCCCGAGATCCGTAACGATTGGTGTCAGGAGTGGGATTTGAAGCCCGAACCAAATTTTTTATCATCTGAAAAATTTGGTCAAAATTGCGAGCGGCCAAAATTTAGTATTAAAAACCAAATTAAAATCGTGCCATGGATAGCCAAGGCAATCGGATGCCGGTGGGGGAAAAAGAGGAAATAGAGGAAGAGTTGGAGTTAACCCAGGACCCCAGGGAAGAAGTGGGAGAGATGGAGGAGGAGAACGACGAAGGTGCGGTAGTGGGGGTTGCAGGCGCACAAAATGGCGGAGCCTCGCACATGGCCGCGGCAGCCGAGCCCGCGATACCAGGGTACATGCAGTTATTTATGGCTGAAATGATGGCATTTATGGTAAGGAGGGATCAAAAACTGGATGCGATGAGTGAGCAAATAAGTAAATTTGGGGACAGAATGGGTGACCGCATACAAAAATTTGGGGAGAACATAGACCGCAGGTCAAGCGGGAAAGGCACAATGGTATGCGACGGGGTAGCGCGGGTTGAGGAACGCGGGAAAAGTGAGCTGGAGCAAAGCACAGGCAGGTGGACCGGGGTAGAAATCGCGACACGGGGGATAGAAAAGCCGACAACCGCAGAAGTAGAAAATAAAATTTTATTAGCGCCAGCGGTCGTCGAGGGAAAGGAAAATGAATTAATGAAGGAAATAGTCGAAATTGGGATTGGAGAGACGGCAGGCATAGAGGCATTATCGGAGATTGAGATGGAATGCATGCAAAGTCTGTGTTCACATTATGATGCCGTACTTGTGTTACATATTTATGTGAATGTATGTGAATTACCATTCAGGTCTTTGCTTATCCGTGTGTAGTATATTAAGTTGTTGTGTAGTTGTTGTGGTTGGAGGGTCAGGAGCCCTTCTGAGGGAGTGGCCGGAAACGGAAGTGACCGAAAACGGGAGAGGAAAAGACACGAGGAAAAAAGGACGAGTATTATTCTTCCTCGCCCCGCTCCGACAAAAGGTGGGATCGACCTTGCGCTGCGTGGAAAAGCGGCGTTCCGAAGCCTGTCTGGCGAGAGGAATCACCGGGACGTGTACCTGCCCGGTAGAGACGTCAAGTTGACGTGGGGCCGTGCATCGACCGCGTCTGGCATCGTTCGCGGCACCGTCTGAACAGACGCGTGCGGGTCGCCCGTTGGGGCCTAACACGCCTGGCAAGCGGCGTGGGGCTTTTGGCTTGCTTTCCCGTCCCCGCGTCGCGTGGCCGCGAGGGGCTGTAGCCGGGGTGCCGGGTACGATACCTGCCCGGTGGAAACACGTCCACCCGGGGTTCGTTCAACCGCCCGAGTGCGGCGACGCCGACTATCATCTGGTCAGGAGGGGCCCAGAGACATTGTGCGGGACCGAGACCAAAAGGGTGTCGTGAGTACTCACCGGGACACACGTATATAAGATGGCCATCTTACTCATAGGGAATTGATTGTGGCTGGGGAATTGTTGATGGTAGTGTATTGTTGATTGCTCGGGGAAAATCTCCGTGGTTGTGTCATTGAAATATTGTTGATGGTTGTGTATTGTTGATTGCTCGGGAAAAATCTCTGTGGTTGTGTCATTGAAATTGTATGGTATCATTACCATTGGAAATATATCCTTGAACATCAGTTGTCTCCTGGGTGAAATTCATATGGATTGCGTGGCGAAAGCGCATATATAATACAGCTTGCTGGCGGAGTTCCTCTCACGGTCCGGGGGTCACCGAGACCAGGTATTCACCGAGGGGACCACGTAACACTTGCTAATCCTTATAAAGATTTGCAGGTGCGTGTGGAGAAAAGGATCTCGAAGGTAAGCCGGGCTGTATATGGCACGAAAATATTTGGCGCGAGAGGGTTCTTCACGCGCTTGGGATCCCGGCATAACCCGGGCGCTCGTAGAAGGTCCGTGGTGCGCTGTGTGAGAAAGAATGGCGTGCGTGAGCAAATGGCGCCAGAGCGCGAGTGTGTTGCCGTGTGTGAAAGCGAATGCATATCGGAGTGTGAAAGTGGGTTGGAAGAGTGTGACACGGAGAGTGAGATGGATGAGGAGCGTGTGCGAGGATGCACACCTGAGTTGGTTGTGGAGCGTGTGCAGGAGTGCACACCGGAGCGCGTGATTGGGTGTGCGACGAGAGATTGCACACCCGTGGGTATGTGCAAGAGTGCACACCCATGAGTGTTATGGAGTACGTAACGGGGGAGAGTGCGCGAGAGAGGTGTGTGACAGAGGAGTGTGTGATAATGGGGTGTGCGAGAGAAGAGAGTGCACGGAGAGAGAGTGCGGAAAAAGAGTGCATGGAGTGTATGGGATGTACGAGAGGCGTTGGTGTGTCGGGATGTGCGAGTGAGAAAGGGAACGCCTGGTGTGAGCATGCGAGAGGAGCATCGACGCTGACCCGGGGCAGCGTTTAGGCTGACGTATAGCCGACCAGAGCTCTCGGGCACGGTGTTCTCTGTGTGTTGTGGGGGCCGGCGGGGATCGTTGCCGCGTCGCTCCTGCAAGGAGCGCCGTGCACGATTCGGGCCGGGCTCCGCCCTGCACGGTCGGTGCCGCGTTTTGCCAGGCAAGGCGACCGGCCCGGTTCGAGGGAGGTAGGAGGGTTCGGAGCGGCGCCCCTTGTGGTGGTGGCGCTCTGGCCCGGGGAAGGCTGGGCAAACGTGCTTGGGAGCGCAAGGCCCTGCATAGGGATGGTGCTTGGAGCCTTGGCCTGACAAAACCTCCTCCACAGAATCGTAAATGCTGGACGGACCCAACCAACAGGGGACTGACCATCCGCACGGATAGCCGGCTTTTCGAAGCCGAGCTGTGAAAATGCATTACCGCACCCGACGAGGCTCAGAGTAGTGAACGGATAGTGATAGTGATGATGGCAAATGGTATCTGATGTAGAGGGATGGTAGACCTACCATCCCTCACATCCATCTTGCTTGGGCAAAGGAGCTATAGTTTTATGGGGTGGCAGTACAAACTAGCCCGGGAGGGTTAGGATAAATGTATAGGGACCTAGAGATGACTATAGGTGACCGAGATTTAAGTAGTGACATTTGTACCTGTAGTGGGGACGTAGATTAGAGTGGTGGGATTATAATGACAGGGGCTGTGCATAGTATAAGGGATGACAGGAGAAGCACAAGGATTAGAGGGGTAGTAGTTAGTTTAAATGATGCTGTGTGTATGAGAATCTTTGTGGTGAGAGTGATGAAATGAGGAATTGCGAATGGAGATTCCTGGTAGTGCTGAGCAAATGAGGCAATGCTCGGGAAGGATGTGTGTGTGTGTAAAAGTGAATGAATGGTGTGGAGTGAGTAGTGTGGAATACGTGGAGTGGAGTGTATGGTGTGAAGGAGTGGATGGAGGAAGGATGGACCCCTTCACGAGTACCCGGGGAGGGCAGTTTAAAAGTAGGTAGAGGGAGTAGGTAAATTGTGGTTGGATAGTGACATCTGTGGTACGTTTAGTAGTACGGAAGTGTTTTGTTGGGTACATAAGTGTATGGAATGGCTGGGCGTGTGGCCTGTTGGTAAGTATGGTTGGTTGAGCACTCTGCCACTGGTAGTCTGTCGGCCAGGTGAGGCCGCAGGTAGGCTCTGGGAGCCAAGTAGAGTTCAATGGGGCCCGTGGATCCCGAGAGAGGACCCGGGTAGCCCGATGCCAGAGGGGGCATTAGTGGGGTAAGGGAGCCAGAGGGCCTTCCCCAGGTAGGTTAGGGTGAGGAGCTAGGTAAGCTCGGGTGGCAACTGCAGTGGCGGAGGTGTGCAGGTGAGCGGACCTGCTGGTGAGCCACACGACCCAGCCCCAAAATTGCGCGAGGGCACAGGGAGAAAAATCGGGGGAGTGAGACCCCAAATTGGGAGGCACCACAGGGATGGTCAATGGGAATTGGTTTTTAGAACCACATAGAGTAAAGATGGCCAATGGTTTTGCAGGGCAAGACCCCGGGTAGTGTAACTGTGATAATGTCATTTAGAAGTATAGCTTGGATGAAAATCTCTTGGCACCATCCGCATCCACTCACCTAGGGTGATAAGACTCCACACCACATTTTTTTGTGCAAACATTTGGAATGAAAGACACATCTCGACGTGGGTGAGACATTGTTCGATATTCCATCTCTTCCTCCTTGGGAGGGATTGATGATGAATTTGGTTTAGAGGGGATGGGAAAGACAAGACGTAGAGACGGATTTGTAAAGTGTGTAAATACGGGGTAGGGGCAATGGTAGAGGAGGTGACATGGGGGGTGACGAACGGTTAGGGACGAGCTTTCTTAGCTTGCTCTCCCGCGCCCTTCATGTTGCATTTGCCTGGTATTGATGTGTACCCTTGCGCCCCTGCCCGCTGATCTGCTTGTCCTTCCTTCCCCACTCACGGACCCTTGTTCTTTTGTGCCCGAGGGAAAGTGTGCAGGTGCCGCAGTTGTGCGCCCGCACCGTTGCTGCCTCCTGCCTGCACTGATGCGCCATATGGACCACACGTTCTGTGGCCTAGCACCACCTTATGGACCACACGTTCTGTGGCCTGGTGTCTCTGCTGGGACCTCCCATTGTTGCCAGCTGTGTCTGCCTTGTGGACCACTGTTTTTAAAGTGGCACCTATGCCATGCATGTGGACCACCGGAGTTGGCCCTACTCGCCAAATCAAAAATAAAAAGTGGACGCGGTGTGTGCCCTTTTATTGTCCCCCGTCGCACAGCGTAGCGAAAGGGGGACTATGGCTTACCCCTCCGTCCGTGTGTGCGTGCGGGCGGGCGTGCGTGTTTGTGTGCGGGCGTGCGTGCATGCATGCGTGCGGGCGTGCATGCGTGCGTAAGCGAAGGACCGCATTCGAATTTGGTGTGTGGGTGCAACCCACGTCAAAATCCAAGATTGCCGCCGCCATCTATGTCTGATGCCATGTATGTCTGAACCTTGTGAGCTGTATATCTTGAAAAATAAGCGAAGTACCAACTTCTAATTTGGTGTGTGGGTGTATCTCGGCATAAGGAAGAACGCTATTGAAAATTGGGTCGCCACGTCAAAATCCAAGATGGCCGCCACCATATATATGTCTGAACCCTGTGAGCGAAATATCTTGAAAAATAAGCGAAGTACCAACTTCTAATCTGGTGTGTTGGTGTATCTAGGCACAAGCAAGAACGCTGTTTAAAATTGGGTCGCCACGTCAAAATCCAAGATGGCCGCCACCATATATATGTCTGAACCCTGAGCGAAATATCTTGAAAAATAAGCGAAGTACCAACTTCTAATCTGGTGTGTGGGTGTATCTAGGCATAAGTAAGAATGCTAGTGAAAATTGGGTCGCCACGTCAAAATCCAAGATGGCCGCCTTGCGTCTTCCACTTTGTCAACTCGCATCACTTCACCGACGGGGGACCTAGGCGTAACGCTTGATAAAATTAACATCAAGGAAGAACGCAGCCAGAAACATCGGCCCAGCCAGCCCAGCAGAGCAGAGAAGAAGAAGACGTCATCATTTTATTATTTTAGAAATGTGATGACTGTGCATTTTGGTGCTTGTGGTGCATTTCTTTATTATTGATGCATATGGGTACATATGGTATGTCGGTATATATCGGTGCAGTGCATGGCAGTGGTATTTTTCCTCTTATCAAAAAGATCTTTTTCTTCCCACAAAAGACAGGTCCTGGGTTGTCATTGTAAATAATCAAAATAGTAGTGTTTTGTAAATAATGCTCCCCACCAGCTAAATGTTTAGTTTGAGAACCATTCCGTAATTCGGTTAATTGTGGGCATGAGTCAGTTAGGTAGGATGCAACGCAGCAGGCGGGACATATCTAGTGTTAATACTGTCGCACTCAGGGTGAGGTTAAAAGTAGAGGGTAACCACACCTAAGTGTCACACTAAGTTAACAGATAGTTCCTTGTGTTTCAGCTCGGGGTGAGCCTGGAAAAAGGGAGGGTGCAGTGTTGCGGTTTTAGAACCCACACTTTTGTAAATAATAATCACTTGTAAATATGACGGTAAAGGTTAAAGGTAGCACCCTTAGTTAGTCCACAAGCAACAAGTAGGCCACCATAGGAACTCAGTTATTTCCTTATTATGTGTTTTAGATAAGGCCGTGTTTCTAATAGTTGAATCTGTGTTGCATCAATCAAATAAGGAGTAGGCCCTTTTGTTCATTTTGCGACCTCTCTCCAAATTCTGTTACGCGCCTTGGTTAGCTTTCGCTCAGGCGCCGCCATTGACCATGCGGTCGGCTCGAAGAAGAAGGGGGCGGAACGCCAAGAACAAGGTGTGGCCTGTCAACGAGTCATCAAAGGCGTGGCCGGTAAGCCCCCACCAGCCAACCAGGGCTGATGAAATATCACTGGCGGGTGTGGCTTGATGAAGCGCGGAATGATCTTAAAGCGCGATATAAAAGCGCGAGCGCAAAGCCCTTTTACGGACTTGAGGACTGCGCGGAGACGGCTGACTTGCAAGGACTTGTTGAAGGCGCGCCTATTGTGAGGGACTGCTTTTGATACGGAGCGCACATTGGAAGAGAAGGACTCACTCGCTGGCGCTGAATGAGAGCTTGGGAGAGAGGGAGCGTTTAGCACGACCGTCCATCTGTTACATACGCTAAAGGACACGAGCCTTCCCCCCCGCCATATGTAAGGTCCGCTCGCGGGTGAACGATACACGCGAAGCTGCCTGCCGCGTTTTCGCCCACGGAACCGGAGCCTCACCTGGAGCCTGGACCCCATCGCCTGGACCATCTACCTGGACCTTCTACCCTACCAGCTACAGTCCCGTGTGAGTGTGTATGCTTGTCTGGGGTCATAAGTTAAGACTGTGTAGTTAAGCCTGCCCTGTGTCCTTCTTCTTCTTCTTCCTGTACATTCTTTCCTTTCCTCTTCTTTTTGGTTGTAAATAAATCACCTTGTTCTTTCTTGGTTTTTCCCTAATCCGATCGCATCCGTCCTTTCTTTCAATTGAGTACCTGTGGCACGATTTTGGAACCACTAGAATCGGGTTTAGTCTCTTGGTTAATGGCTCGGGCCACGGATTGCTAACCGCTCGGCATTATCCATCATATCTGTGGTTCGAGCAGGAGTTATTCCCTCGTTTCCGGCGGGCGTTAGTATTTAGGTAGCAGCGAACCCATAGGCCTAGCAAACCCTACCTAACTCCGCGCCGGGTAGGACGCTATAGCTTTCCAGGACTTGGGACGGCCAGCTTAAAGGACAAGGGGATTAATCCCCCCTTGATAAGGGGAGCACCGACCCCCGAGATCCGTAACTGTGTGTGTGTGTGTGTGTGTGTGTGTGTGTGTGTGTGTGTGTGTGTGTGTGTGTGTGTGTGTGTGTGTGTGCGTGCGTGCGTGCGTGCCTGCAATATTCTTTACAGAGTATTGATGCCGCCACTGAGTGGATAAACAAAAAAAAACTGGGGTATATACAAATACGAGTGCGTAAACTGGCACATATATATGCAGTTGCACAATTGTGTCTGAACAGGGTAAGCGTCTTAACCACAGCACGGATAATGCTGAATGATAACTCATCTAAGAGCTCTTGGGTCCGCACAATGCATGTGAAGGCTTACAAGTATCGATATTTATGCAATTTCGAGTTATGTGCATTTTTCTTGTGCATCCTGGTGGTGTATAGGCTCAGAGTCATTGGTTCGCATACCTACTGGAAGGAAAAAAAATAATATAACTACAAACTATTCGGTAAATTCTGTCAACGTATAATTACCTTTCCATCTATTTACTTCACCGAGAAACCTTAGTACCTTTAACGGTTTGTGACTATATGTGGACTTGAAGAAGAAAAGGGGGAGGAGAGGACAGAGAGTTGGGGTGTGGGAGGTGCGCAGAGAGGGAACAGATATCTGGGAGAGGTGGCTTGAGGACTTGGAGTGGGGAGTGAAGCTTGAAGACTTGGCATTGCAGACTTGGGACTGGGAGGGGGGTTGAGGACATGAGGCTGAGAGGGGGGAGATTGAGGACTGAGATAAGAAAGGGAATGAGGGCCTAAAGTCACATTTTACATTATGCGGAATTTCCGTTGGTTCCAGCCATTATGCCATCAAAGGACATTCCTAGCAAACTCCCAAACAATTCCACAACAATTGGGGACGAATTCCCTTACAACAGCCTGGTGTAACCGGGTTATCTGATAGTATATATACCGTATATACACACACACACACACACACACACACACACACACACACACACACACACACACACACACACACACACACACACACACACACACACACGGAGGAGTACCCATCCCAACTGACGGGAAAAGTTTAAGTTAATCTATCAATTTAAATAATATTTCATGGACTCCAAGGTAATTTGTGTTGCACTCTGGGATTTGCTCAGAACCAAAGCTCTGAGCTAGTTATACTGCCCACTGAAAAATGGTGCAGCATAGGGCCACGGAGGTTGGATTTGTCCAAAAAGCGGGCAAAATATCCTGGTTGCGAAATAAAATTTGGCATCAACATTACTTATGCCTGTTCTTCCATCATTTCAAAACCGAATATTGAGCTTTTCAAACGCAGTGTGGGAAGTGGCCGCCGTAAACGGGAGACAGACGAACACACGGGCAGACAACTCGGTTCACAATATATTAATAGATGACTTCCCTTCTAAGGAACTTCAACACAGAAGGAGAGCATTTGGTTCATCAAGCCTGTTCAGTGGTTGCCAACGTATGACATTTTTTTCTATACAGAGTCGAAGCTTGTGGAAGAGCTAGAACACTAAACGTATCAGGACGCAACAGGACAAAATAGAGGGAGAATCGGACAAACAATGAGGTAGGGTGGAATGTGGTGGACAGGATGGATACAGAAGGAAATTTCTTCCCTTTTCCCCCCAAATCCTCCCTATCCCCCTCTCCCTCCCTCCCCTCTCTTCCCAACTCCCGTCCCTCTCCCACTCCCTTCTTACTCCCCTCCCTTTCCCCTCTCCTCTCCTCTCTACATGTCCATACTCTATCCTTTCTAAACACCTTTAATTTCCTTCTCAGTTTTTTTTCACTTTCGCTATTCAGTTTTTTACTTTTATTTGATATCTGATGTACCATACTCGTTACTGAGCATCTGTACCGCAAAAGCAGCTTTCTCAGCAATGTTTATATGCCCTCTGATGGTTTGGGCAGGGATTTCTAATTTGGCCAGGCTGCAGGCGATAGCTCGCCCACTCTTCATGAAGGATACCAAGCTTCTCCCTTTCTTTCTCCAAACTTTCCACATCATTAACATATTTCAAGCAAGGATGTGGTGGTGAAATTGATGCACTTAGGGATTTGAACCAAGCATCATGAGCTACATAATCAGTTCGGAATGAACAACGCAGGACTGTTTAAGGTTTATATAGCTGTCCTCTTGGCCACACTGATATTGAGAAAGAGAAAGAGAGAGAGAGATAGAGATAGAGATAGATATCGAGCTCTCCTGTTAACCTCTGTACTGATTCGTACATTGTGCTTCTCATACTTTTTTCCGTGGCTGAGTGAAGGTTGTTGGAAAACCAAAGACGAAACAATGCAAAACGCTTCATCTACAGAAGCCAAAACACATTCTTTTCCACTGAAACACACACCTGGTGGTAGAAAGATGCTCATATGGGTGAATGCTGGTTGTCCAACAGTATGCGAGACCTGAAAGCGATGCATTAATTGTACAAATTATTACAAATCAAACTATAACGGCACTCAGTAGAGAGCATACCTCCGCCTGGTTCGCCATATCACTCAATGGTGAAGAATCACTTAATAAGATTAAATAATTCTCATATCCGAATCCAATTCAGATCTTCACCAAAATCGAATATATGTGTCCTTGTCAGACACCCAACCGGTCCACCAAGTTTCGTCTAAATCCGTCCACAACTTTTTGAGATATCCTGCTATGTATCGTTTTTGGCCCTATCTCCCAATGGTGAAGAATCACTTTTAAAAATTCTAGTATCTGAATCCGGATCTTCACCAAAATCTAATCATTTCGTCCTTCTGACATACGCTACATCTGACAAATTTCGTCCGAATCCGTCCAGAACTTTTTGAGATATTTTGTTCACAAACAAACAAACAAACAGATGAAAAATCGGTCAGAGACCGAGGACTTGCCGGAATGTACTTTTTTATTGGCCATTTAGGACAAATATGGCGGCCGAACCACGTGACTGATGACGTCATCATTAACATATTTTATTCCCCATGGAGAGTTCTTTACATTGAGCCACGTCCCAAGTTTTTCTATTCAGGACTTTCGGAGATATGGAGGTGTAACGTTTTCCGGTTTTTCCAAGATGGCGGCCGAACTACGTGACATATGACGTCATCATTAACATATTTTATTCCCCATGGAGAGTTCTTTACAATGAGCCATGTCTCAATTTTTTCTGTTCAGCACTTTTGGAGATATAGTGGTGCAAAGTTTTGCCGTTTTTCCAAGATGGCGGCCGACCACGTGACTGATGACGTCATCATTAACATGTTTTATTCCCCATGGAGAGTTCTTTACAATGAGCCATGTCTCAATTTTTTCTGTTCAGTACTTTCGGAGATATAGTGGTGCAAAGTTTGCCCGTTTTTCCAAGATGGCGGCCGAACCACGTGACTGATGACGTCATCATTAACATATTTTGTTCCCCATGGAGAGTTCTTTACAATGAGCCATGTCTCAATTTTTTCTGTTCAGCACTTTTGGAGATATATTGGTGCAAAGTTTTGCCGTTTTTCCAAGATGGCGGCCGACCACGTGACTGATGACGTCATCATTAACATGTTTTATTCCCCATGGAGAGTTCTTCACAATGAGCCATGTCTCAATTTTTTCTGTTCAGCACTTTGAGATATCGAGGTGCAAAAATTTTCGGTTTTTCCAAGATGGCGGCCGAACCACGTGACTGATGACGTCATCATTTGGGCACAGTACATTAGAGGGCAAGACCAATATGTGTGCCAAGTTTGGCGATTCTACGTGCAACGGTGTAGACATAGTGCTGCAAACAGACAAACAGACAAACAGACAAACAGACAAACGAACAGATCAACATACTTGCCGGAAAATTTTTCCGGCAAGTAATGAAAAATCACTCGTTGAGCGACACTTGGCAAAACAGAACAAAGTAGAATGGCACTCAATAGAGAATCCTTTTGACCTCAAAAAGAATTAGTGGTAGAATTCAGTGACCTGATATGCAAATAGTCTTCAAATTTTAAGTTAATCGGATGAAAATTGACAATTTTAGAAATTTGGCCTATGTTGACCTTTTGGGCTGTCTTGACCTTAAAAATAGTTGGTGGTTGAATTCAGTTGGCTGATATGAAAATCCCATTCAAATTCCAAGTCAATCGGATTAAAATTGAGGATTTTTGAAATTGTTGTTGACCTTTAGGCCTATGCTGATCTCAAAAATAGTTGTTAGTTGAATTCGGTTACCTGATTTGTAAATCCTATTCAAATTCCAGGTCAATCGGATGAAAATTGAGGATTTTAGAAATTTGAAAAAGTAGTTGACCTTTGGCCTATGTTGACCTTTTGACCTCAAAAATATATAGGATTTTGTCGGACCACGAACTCTACCATTTGGTAAAGTTTCGTGAAGATCGGTTTAATATTGTGTCCTGTCGGCAAGTATAAGTGAGCGGACAGACAGACAAACACACACACACAAACACAAACAAACGCACAAACCAGAGTGAAAAAAAATGTTTTTTTTGCCAAGTAACAAACAGACAGGGGTGAAAACATAACTTCCATCTATCCACCTTTGGTGGTGAAGGTAATAAATATAAATGGCTCATCGTCGTATGCTGGGTGAGATCTTTGTTTTGATTGTTCTGCTTCTATCGAGATGACAAAGGAGCTGTGCGTGCTATTATTGTAGGTTACACACATTTCAGGTGTAGTAGATGATTGATTGGACGTTACAGGTAGCTCGCTCAGTGGAGGGCTCTTCTTACACCTTTGTCGGCGCTGTCGGCGAACGCAATGTTTATGAGTGCCGTGGGAGCCCGACGCGACATTTTCGTATTTGATGACCTCATTTTACAAACTCGGTCACATTCATGAAGATACACCCATTCTCAACGGGCTTCAATGTGTCTAATTGACTGTGAAATGTAAACTCGCCATTTGGGATGCAATTGGAACGGTCTACACATATGTGGCACGCAGAAAAGTTGCCATCTGCAGCTACGCTTCAGCTTTTACCTAGGTATACTTTGAGGTGAGCGCAGAGTTAATGGCCACACCTTGAAGGTGGGACCTTTCCGCTGGTAAGATCTCACTAAGTGTGTGCTTGCAAACCGCCTCCATTGGCATTTTGTTTTCGTGCCTCTCGTATGCAAAGTTTGTGCCACCTCCCATGGTGTTTCAAGGTCAAACCTTTACGGTACAAGGTGATGGAATAATATAGCAAATAAATTCATCATAGTGAGTCCAGAAACTGATTATCCTTATAAACAAGCCATGGAGGTGGGGAACTCTCTTAGCAGTAGCACACCATTAACCCAGAGGATACAAGAAAGGCACTCAGTGGCATACCTCCACCTGATTGGCCATATCTCTCAATGGTGAAGAATAATTACATACATTCTATTAGCTGGATCCGGATCTTCACCAAATTTGAATCGAATCGTCCTTGTCACACACACAACCTGTCCAACAAGTTTCGTCCAAATCCATCCATAACTTTTTTAATATCCTGCTATGTATCGTTTTTGGCCCTAACTCCCAATGGTGAAGAATCACTTAGAAAATTAAATAATTCTCATATCCGAATACATATTCAGATCTTCACCAAAATCGAATCGAATCGTCCTTGTCAGATACCCAACAGGTCCAACAAGTTTCATCCAAATCCGTCCACAACTTTTTGAGATATCCTGCTATGTATCGTTTTTGGCCCATCACTCAATGGTGAAGAATCACTTCGAAAATTCTAGTAGCCGGATCCGAATCTGGATCTTCACCAAAATCGAATCATTTCGTCCTTGTCACATACGCTACATCTCTGCCAAATTTCGTTCGAATCCGTCCACAACTTGTTGAGATATTTTGTTCACAAACAAACAAACTAGAACGCCACTCAGTAGAGCGCATACTCCCGCCGTGGGTTTAGTTGGAATAATACGTTTTGTTTCACATCCCCTCTCCCCAAAACAATAAATGAAAAAGAAAGTAGGCCCTAACTGTCAGAGAATTTATTTTGATATATCTCGGAATTAGAGGAGAAAAACATCATTTATGAATAAGAATAAAAACTTTAATGCAGTAAAACAGAAAATATCTTTCCCCAAAAAATTAATTTCCCCAAAAAATTCCTGGATCCGGAATAATATCCTGAGCTTCACCAAAAACTAATCAATTCTTCCTTATCCCAAGGGCAATCATCCCACCAACTTTCATCCAAATCCGTTCAGAACTTTTCCAGATATCTTGTTCACAAACACACGAACATACGAACACACACACACACACACATGGACGGACACGATCGAATGCGTTACTCCCGCTGAAAATCGCAGAGCCAGAACCAAAATTATTTATTTGGTCTGGGAATCCCATGCGAGGTTTCTTCTTCTTCAGCCTCTCACAACCCTGGGTGAATGTGCGATCTTTTTTTTAAAAGTTGGAATTTTGCCAAATCTGTTTTATTTGTTTGTTAATATACCTCAGCCATTGACAAATCTGGAACTAAGTCTTTATAAGTTCATCAAATACTGACACCGCGATTGACATTCGCTGAGCTAAATGTTGATATCTCTTCTGAGGTTAAAAAAAAAAAACAGTTTTAAAGCATTATACGTATCAAACGATACATTTTATGAAACGCGGAAACCTAATACACACTTTAGTGGTTTTAAAATGACAATATGTCTTTATTAGAAAAAAAATGAACATTGAAGACGACGCTGCTAAAAAAAATACACCGCTCTAACGCATAACCACGAGTTTAAACTACATTTACAAGAAATATGGAAACTATTTTCATTTCACAATGTTAAATATAGAATATATAGAAGATAATGTTAAAAAAAATGAGCCCTATCTTCCAATGGTAAACAATCCTTCAAAAAATTCCTGGATCCGGAATAATATCCTGAGCTGCACCAAAAACTAATCAATTCTTCCTTATCCCAAGTGCAATCATCCCACCAACTTTCATCCAAATCCGTTCAGAACTTTTCCAGATATCTTGTTCACAAACACATGAACACACACACACACACACACACACACACACACACACACACAGACACGATCGAATGCATTACTCCCTCGTGGGAGTAACAAACGGAAAAACAGACAAACAGGGGTGAAAACATAACCTCCATCCACCTTTCGTCCACCTTTGGTGGTGGAGGTAATAATCAAATTTGTAAGATTGCAAGGAGGTAGGGGAATTGGGAAGAGGGAAAGGTATGGATGCATTCCAACATGGGTAAAAGACCAAAAAATTAACAACAACAAACCATCCAGTGCAACCTGTGTGGAATGTTAAGCGTAAACTCTCAGGGAAGAATTTACAAAAGGCGTTTAGCGAGCGTCTTGCTAACTCACGTCTAAGCCTTAAACGCTGACAAAAACAGCTTTGTATACACGGCTAATCGCCATCCATTTAGTTGTACGTGTATAAACAGGCGATTAGCCTATGAAACCCCGCCCATATCTCCAACATCCAATTGAGATGATGCACTTGCTACATATAATCAAAGCGCCATGGACAATTGTTGGGGAGGATTCAGCGCATTGCTCCTCGTCGTAGGTTGATCCAGGTCATCTTGCATTGGATTCAGCAGCCAAGGAAATGATTCCTTCGAGAGATTCATCCATCCCTCCTTCCACTCATTCTTCTTTCCTTCCACTCATCCATCCTTCCATCGCCTCATCCATCCCTCCTTCTCCTCATCCATCCTACCTTTGCCTCATATATCCTTCCTTCCCCTCATCCATCCTTCCTTCCCCTCATCCATCCTTCCTTCCCCTCATCCATCCTACCTTTGCCTCATATATCCCTCCAACTCATCCATCCTTCCTTCGCCTCATCCGTCCCTCCTTTGACCTATACATCCCTCCTCCACTCATCCATCCTTCCTTCCCCTCATCCATCCTTCCTTCCCCTCATCCATCCTTCCTTCCCCTCATCCATCCTTCCTTCCCCTCATCCATCCTTCCTTCCCCTCATCCATCCTTCCTTCCCCTCATCCATCCTTCCTTCCCCTCATCCATCCTTCCTCCCCCTCATTCATCCTTCCTTCCCCTCATTCATCCTTCCTTCCCCTCATCCATCCTTCCTTCCCCTCATCCATCCTTCCTTCCCCTCATCCATCCATCCATCCCTCAACCATTGATCATGGAAAAGACAATCTGTGAATGTGTATATATACAATCTCTGTATCCGAGCTTTGTATGTATGTATGTATGTATGTATGTATGTATGTATGTATGTCTGTATGTATGTATGTATGTCTATGTATGCACATGATGCCACTCTGTGTAATCTGGATTGAAGTGATCGATGATGGTTATTGAAACATTTACCATGTTTAATGTTTGGGTTATAGACAGTATAAAATTTCTTAGTGGCTATCTATATATTATGTATGCAGATCTGGTGTCGTTTAGCCACTCCTTCCATATCCTTGTATACTGTAGTGATTCTAAAGTTAACTTAAACTGCCAGGAAGTATATGAGAGTACAACTGCAGTTCTAAGTACACCAGTGTTGCCTAATTCTTGCTTCAAGGCCTTAAGCACACTCTTAAACATGTCGTCACCAACGTGTAAACGTTTGTTTGTTATTTAAACGCTTGTGATTAGGTTTTGATTACGCATTAGATAAACACTCTTCCACGATAGGCGATTCACTTTGAACGGGTGATCACCGCACGATTAGCGATTCTACACGCGTCTAACTCTTAAAATCCTTTCGTAAATTTGTCCCATTATGTTTTATTATGTACAAAATCACAGGGGCATGGATATGTTAAAAACAGGCAGACAATTGCGTAAAGACAAAGCAAACAACACCATTGAGTGCCATTGCACATCGTGCGTATTATACGACTCCCTGTACCTGCACCACTGATCACCTGGATAACTAAAGGCTAAATTATAAAGAGAGAAAACAAATCAAACTAGAAATTGAAGAGTGGGTGAACAAGATAATGAATGAGAGACTTTACAGTAGCAGAGCATATACAGTTTGGAAAATGGTCGGAAAAGTTCGACGAGTTCAGGAATCATGACTCGCTGCGATCCATTGTAAACAATAGGGAACACAGGTCACCTGCAGATGTGATCTTTTTGAAATCCAAAAAGGGTATAACTGAAAAATTGACGAAACACCCTGAAACTCAAACTTAGTTATGTAACTTATAATAAATCCATGTATCAAGTTTCAGTTGAATATGTTAAAGGGTATGGGGGGAAAAAAAGTCTGAAAAACCACAGGTGGGACGCACAGATGGAGACAAAACCTATAATCCCCCCCAGTGAAACCGGTAGGGGACCAATAATCGAACCTGTTTTGGATAATGTTCGGGTTCTAGCCCTAATGCTTACCCTAACCATAACCCTAACACTTTCCCTTACCCAAACAGCAATGTGGGATGGCCAACTTGGAGGCACCAGCGTTCCGATAAACATTTGTTGACCCCAAGGTCACTGGACTTCAAATTTTCCAGCACTGGACTTCAACATCAACCACACCATAGTTCTCCAAGTCAGGGGTCTAAGTGGGGTAAAAAGCCAAGAAGGACAATGAACACCTCTCCAAAACTAGAACGGCACTCGGTGGAGAGCAAACCTCTGCCTGGTTGGCCATATCACTCAATGATGAAGAATCACTTTTAAAATTCTGCGAGCTGGATCCGGATCTTGACCAACATTGACTCGATTCTTCCTTGTCGCACTCACAACCTGTCCAACAAGTTTCGTCCAAATCCGTCCACAACCTTTTGAGATATCCTGCTATGTATCGTTTTTGGCCCCTTCTCCCAATGGTGAAGAATCACTTAAAAGTTAAATAATTATCATATCCGAATACATATTCAGATCTTCACCAAAATCGAATCGAATCGTCCTTGTCAGACACCCAACCGGTCCACCAAGTTTCGTCCAAATCCGTCCATAACCTTTTGAGATATCCTGCTATGTATCATTTTTGGACATATCTCCCAATGGTGAAGAATCACTTAGAAAATTCTAGTAGCCGAATCCGATTCTGGATCTTTACCAAAATCTAATCATTTCGTCCGTGTCACATACGCTACATCTCTGCCAAATTTCGTCCGAATCCGTCAACAACTTTTTGAGATATCCTGCTATGTATAGCTTTTGGCCATATCTCCCAATGGTGAAGAATCACTTAGAAAATTCTAGTAGCCGAATCCGATTCTGGATCTTTACCAAAATCTAATCATTTCGTCCGTGTCACATACGCTACATCTCTGCCAAATTTCGTCCGAATCCGTCAACAACTTTTTGAGATATCCTGCTATGTATAGCTTTTGGCCATATCTCCCAATGGTGAAGAATCACTTAGAAAATTCTAGTAGCCGAATCCGATTCTGGATCTTTACCAAAATCTAATCATTTCGTCCGTGTCACATACGCTACCTCTCTGCCAAATTTCGTCCGAATCCGTCAACAACTTTTTGAGATATCCTGCTATGTATAGCTTTTGGCCATATCTCCCAATGGTGAAGAATCACTTAGAAAATTCTAGTAGCCGAATCCGATTCTGGATCTTTACCAAAATCTAATACTTTCGTCCTTGTCACATACGCTACCTCTCTGCCAAATTTCGTCCGAATCCGTCCACAACGTTTTGAGATATTTTGTTCACAAATAGACAGACAAACGGACAGACAGGGGCAAAAACATAACCTCCATCCACCTTTGGTGGCGGTGGTACTTAAGGTAAACAAAAGTTTGTCACAGTGCCCATACGTAGCGCTAGTTCTCTTTCACCAACTAGTAAAGGAGCGGTTTGGGTCACTGGAATAATAATTTAGAAAATGTACTCAAATCCCACATCTCCGATTTCAGCGACACCTTTGGAATCTTGGTAGTAAGTATCCCTTTATGGTTGAACTTTACTCAGTAACTACTATGGGTGAAGTTGAGCTGCACAAATGAAATCCATGAAGGCGTCAGGTCTTGATGGATACCTGCCGGTGTACACGGCTGCTGATGATGTTCCGTTGTCAAATTGGTGTCGTTTTTTTTTCCTGTCGTGCAGGTATGCTGTGAGGCCTGACGATTGCACTCACAATTGGAATCTTCAAGAAGGTGTGGACCAAGCCAAGTGTGTATATTTCTGAGAAATTTACCTTCTGGTTTGGAGACCCATCATTGGCGATAATACTTATCAAGCGAATGATAAAGTTTTCCTTTTGCTCTTTTACAGTTGCTTGTTTTGTGTGCGTTTCACTCATCTCATGCTTTGTGCTCAACTCGTGTAAGGAGTGTTTTTTCCCCACTTAATGATTTGCTCATTGTGGACAAGCTCCACTGTCTTCTCCATCAATCTCGAACAGCTTACCCCAAACTGATAGGCTAACTAGAACAGCACTCGGTAGAGAGAGAGAGCATACCTCCACCAGGCTGAACAGTTTATGTTTTGTATCCCACTGATAGGCCGGATCTGGATTCGGACTTAAACCAAAATCTAATCGGCTTGTTCTTGTCACGTAACCAACTCGTCCAGCAAGTTTAGTCATAACTCGTCCATAACTTCTTAAAATATGTTGATGTTATATATTGTAGCGGCTACCGCTGGGTTTTCACAATCGCCTTGCACCTATCAAGGACGCGGAGCGATCACCATGCCGGGCTCGTCCAGGATGCCCGGGCAGGCCCGCGCTCAACTTGCCAGGCCTCGGTCGGGATGCCCGGGCAGGCTCGCCCTCAACTTGCCAGGCCGCAGCCAGGACGCTGGGCCACGCCCCCTCTCGCCTTTCCTGGGCAAACGCTCCTGGATAATATGTATATATATTGCTGCCCGATAAACGGGCTTTTCAGAGTGCCTGAGTGTTTGGTTTGATTAAAGCAACTAGGATGAATTCCAGCTTTTTGTCGCGTCCATTCTTCCGATCGACGTGGGAGCCCCAGCTCCTTCATTGGTGACCTACCGACATGGACACGGCAGTCGCCCTTAAACTGCCTACCTTCTGGGAGGCTCACGTGGCGGTTTGGTTCGCACAGGCGGATTCCCTGTTCGCCCTGCGAGGCATCATGGCCGACGACACCCGCTTCCACCATGTGGTAGCAGCACTCGGTTCGGCCACCGCGGCCCGCGCCCTGAGCCTCCTCGAGAGCCCGCCAGCCGCTGACAAATACGGCGCGATTAAGAAGCTTCTCCTCGACGCTTTCGTCCTCCCATCGGCGGAACGCGCACGGCGCCTGCTCGACCTGCCCGAGCTCGGCGACACGCGCCCTTCCGAGCGAATGGACTACATGCTTTCACTGCTCGGCGAGCACTCTCCGGCATTCCTGTTCCGGGAGCTGTTCCTCCGTCAGCTGCCTAACCCGGTACGCCTCGCCCTGGCAAGCACGACGATCACAGATCCCCGGGCCCTTGCCAGAGAAGCCGACAAGATCTCCGCCGCAGGTCAGCGCATCGCAGCGGCGACATGGGACCCACCGCCATCCGACGCAACACCCATGGCGCCCGAGCGCCCGGCACGGTCGACGACCGAACTGCCGACGCAATTGGCGGCCGCTACACCGAGCCGACCACCTCCAGCACGACGACCGGGGCCTCCACCTGACCAAGCGTGGTGTTACTACCATGCCAGGTTCGGACAAAAGGCCCGGACATGCCGACCCCCGTGCACTTTCGGCAAGTTGGGAAACGGCCGGGCCGGCGTTCATTACCAGCCATGAGCGCCGGCCACACGGGCAACTTACTGTTCATCACTGATAAAGCGTCCGGACGGCGCTTCCTGTGCGACACCGGCGCCCAACTGAGCGTCATACCCGCCTCTGACCAGGACAGGCAATCCGCGGTTTGCGGCCCCTCCTTGGTTGCGGCCAACGGATCGACCATCCGCACCTTCGGCCCGCGCAACGTCACCCTCTGCTTCGGCAGCCAACGCTTTGCTTGGACGTTTGTAACCGCAAACGTGCTCATGGCTCTGCTAGGCGCCGACTTCCTCTGCGCACACGGACTGCTGGTGGACGTCCAACGGCGTCGTTTAATCAACGCCGAAACCTTCAGCTCCCTGGTATGCACATTGAGCAGCTCCGCGCTGACCGAGCTGGCATGCGCCGTCCCGGCGGCGAACGAGTTTGCTCGCCTGCTCACGGAGTTCCCGGCCCTCACGCGGCTGACGTTTTCGGCCGTCGCAGTACGGCATGGGATCGAGCACCACATACCAACCACGGGCCCGCCGGTCTACGCCAGGGCCCGCCGCCTCGACCCAGCCAAGCTCGGAGTGGCGAAGGCCGAATTCGACGCGTTGGAGCACCTCGGCATCGTGCGGCGCTCCGATAGCACGTGGGCCTCGCCACTGCACATCGTGCCAAAGCCGGGGGGTGGATGGCGCCCGTGTGGCGACTACCGCCGTCTCAATGACGCTACCACCCCCGACAGGTACCCGATCCCGCATATCCAAGACTTCTCCGCCCGTCTGGCGGGACGGGTCATTTTTTCGAAAATTGATCTCATACGGGGATATCACCAGGTACCTGTCAGGGCGGCCGACGTCCCTAAAACGGCAGTCATCACGCCGTTCGGCTTATTCGAATTCTTGCGGATGCCGTTTGGTCTCAAGAACGCGGCTCAGGCGTTCCAGCGCTTGATGGACGGCGTGCTGTGTGACCTGCCATTCCTTTTCGTTTACCTGGACGACATCCTCGTCGCCAGCACGTCCCGGGCCGAGCACCTCCTCCACCTCCGAACACTGTTCGGGCGCCTCAGCGAGCACGGCCTCATCGTCAACCCGGCCAAATGCCACTTCGGCACGACGGCCGTTGATTTTTTGGGCCACCACATCACCAAGAACGGGGCCGTGCCGCTGCCAACCAAGGTCGAGGCCATCACCACGTTCCCGCGTCCCCGCACCATAAAGGCCCTGCAGGAATTCCTGGGAATGGTGAATTTTTATCACCGCTTCGTGCCCCGCGCTGCTCAACTCATGCGGCCCCTCTACGAAGCCCTCCGGGGCAAGCCGGCCAAGCACGACATCGCCTGGTCCGCAGCAATGGATGCGGCCTTCCAAAGCTCAAAGCGGGCCCTCACCGACGCAACACTGCTCGCTCACCCGGTGCTCAACGCTCCCATCGCCCTCACCACGGATGCCTCCGACTACGCGGTGGGCGCCGTACATGAGCAATGGGTGAACGGGGTTTGGCAGCCACTCGCTTTTTTCAGCCGGCAGCTCCGGCCGAACGAGCTCAAATACAGCACGTTTGACCGGGAGCTCCTCGGTCTACACCTGGCCGTCCGCCATTTCCGCCACCTCCTGGAGGGCCGACCTTTCACGGCGTTCGTCGACCACAAGCCGTTGGTTTACGCCATGGCCAAGGTCACGGAGCCGTGGTCGGCCCGCCAACAGCGCCACCTCTCCGCCGTGTCGGAGTTTACCACGTACATCCGGCACGTCGCCGGCAAAAACAACGCCGTGGCCGACTGTCTTTCCCGGGCCAGCACGAACGCGGTCCACCTGGGCGTGGACTTTGCGCTTATGGCGGCGGACCAAACCACCGACACCACGGTGCAAGCCCTCCGGGCGGCGGACACGGGCCTCCGCCTGGCCGACATCCCCTTCGCGGACACTGTCCTGCTCTGCGACGTCTCCCAAGGCCAGCCTCGCCCCATCGTGCCCGTCACCTGGCAACGCCGCATCTTCGCCTCCCTCCACGGCCTTTCCCACCCGGGCCGGAAAGCTTCCCAGAAGCTGGTGTCGGCGCGATTCGTCTGGCACGGCCTTCATCGGGACGTCCGCGATTGGACCAGCACCTGCACGGCCTGCCAACGGGCCAAGGTCCACCGACACACCCAGGCCCCGCTGGCACCTTTCACCGTGCCCGAACGACGTTTCGACCACGTCAACGTGGATCTGGTGGGCCCCCTCCCCCCGTCACGGGGGTTCACACACCTGCTCACCATGGTGGACAGGACCACCAGGTGGCCGGAGGCCGTTCCCCTCGTCTCCACCACCACCGCCGACGTGGCGCAGGCTTTCATCGCCACCTGGGTCGCCCGCTTCGGCGCACCGGCGGACATCTCGTCAGACCGCGGACCACAGTTCACCTCCGAGCTGTGGGGCGCAGTCGCCCACAACCTGGGGGTCAAGCTCCACCGTACTACGGCCTACCACCCCCAAGCAAACGGGTTGTGCGAGCGATTCCACCGCTCCATGAAGGCCGCGCTCATGGCCGGCCTTCAAGACGGCGGTTGGGCCGACCGGCTGCCGTGGGTCCTTTTGGGCCTCCGCACGGCCCCCAAGGAGGACCTCCAAGCATCCACTGCCGAGCTTGTCTTTGGCCAGGCGCTACGCGTCCCGGGCGAATTCGTGCCCGACGCTACCAGTCCCTGGTCCGCAGCTCACCAGCGCTCGGACCTCCAGGAGGCCGCCCGACGGTTTGCCCCCGTGCCAACATCCCACCACGGTGACCCCCAGTCCTACGTCCCCCCAGCACTTCGCACAGCGGAGTATGTTTTTGTGCGTCACGACGCACATCGGGGGCCACTCCGGCCGCCGTACGACGGGCCCTTCCGGGTGCTGCGACGGGACGACAAGTCGTTCGTCATCGACATCGGCAGCAGGTCGGACCGGATTGCGGTGGACCGCCTCAAGCCGGCGCACGTGGACGTCGACCACCCACCACGGGTGGCCCTTCCGCCGCGGCGAGGCCGCCCCCCGTCCACGGTGCCCCCCACTCGACCGCCCACCACCACACCGGACCCCCTCCCACGACCCGCCAGGGGTCGCTTCGGCCGGGTCATCAGGACCCCCCTCAAATTGACCCTGCCGGTGCAAGTCGATTCTGGGGGGACGTGTGTAGCGGCTACCGCTGGGTTTTCACAATCGCCTTGCACCTATCAAGGACGCGGAGCGATCACCATGCCGGGCTCGTCCAGGACGCCCGGGCAGGCCCGCGCTCAACTTGCCAGGCCTCGGTTGGGACGCCTGGGCATGCCCGGGCATGCCCGGGCAGGCTCGCCCTCAACTTGCCAGGCCGCAGCCAGGACGCTGGGCCACGCCCCCTCTCGCCTTTCCTGGGCAAACGCTCCTGGATAATATGTATATATATTGCTGCCCGATAAACGGGCTTTTCAGAGTGCCTGAGTGTTTGGTTTGAATAAAGCAACTCGGATGAATTCCAGCTTTTTGTCGCGTCCATTCTTCCGATCGACGTGGGAGCCCCAGCTCCTTCAATATCACTTTTCGCCTGATCTCCCAATGGCGAAGAATCACTTAAGAATTAAATAATTCTCGTATCCCAATCCATCTTCAGATCTTCACCAAAATCGAACCTATTTGTCCTTGTCACACACCAAACCTGTCCACCAAGTTTCGTCCAAATCCGTCCTTAATTTTTTGAGATATCCTGCTATATGTAGTTTTTGGCACTATCTCCCAATGGTGAAGAATCACTTAAAAATTAAATAATTCTCGTATCCGAATCCATATTCAGATCTTCACCAAAATCGAATCTATTCGTCCTTGTCACACACCCAACCGGTCCACCAAGTTTCGTCCAAATCCGTGCATAACTTTTTGAGATATCCTGCTATGAATCGTCGTTGGCCCTTTCTCCCAATGGTGAAGAATCACTTTAAAAAACTCTACTAGTCGGATCCGAATCCAGATCTTCACCAACATCTAAACATTTCGTCCCTGACACATGTGTTACATATTTATGTGAATGTATGTGAATTACCATTCAGGTCTTTGCTTATCCATGTTTAGTAGATTAAGGGTTGTTGTGGTTGGAGGGTCAGGAGCCCTTCTGAAAAGTGTCCGGAAACGGAAGTGACCGGAAACGGAAGAGGAAAAGACAGGAGGAAGAACAAGGACGAGTATTCTTCTTCCTCGCCCCGCTCCGACGAAAGGTGGGATTGATTGAGCCGTGTGGAAAAGCGGCGTTCCCGAGCCCGTCTGGCGAGAGGAGTTACCGGGACGGATACCTGCCCGGTGGACGTCAAACTGTCGTGTGGCCGTGCACCGACCCAGCGTTTGGCACCGTTCGCGACACCGCCAAAAAAGACGCGTACGGGTCGCCCGTTGGGGCCTAACACGCCTTGCAAGCGGCGTGGGGCTTTTGGCTTGCTTTCCCGTACCCGCTTCGCGTGGCCACGAGGGGCTGCAGCCGGGGTGCCTGGTACGAGACCTGCCCGGTGGAAACACGTCCACCCGGGGTTCGTTCAACCGCCCGAGTGCGGCGACGCCGACCATCATCTTGGTCAGGAGGGGCCCAGAGACATTGTGCGGGACCGAGACCAAAAGGGGGTCGTGAGTACTCACGGGGACACACATATATAAGATGGCCAGCTTAATCAAAGGGAATTGATTGTGGATTGGGAATTGTTGATGGTTGTTTATTGTTGATTGCTCGGGGAAAATCTCCGTGGTGGTATCATTGAAATTGTATGGTATCATTACCATTGAAATATATCCTTGAACATCAGTTGTCTCTTGGGTGGAATTCATATGGATTGCGTGGCGAAAGCGCATATATAATACAACTTTCTGGCGAAGTTCCTCTCACGGTCCGGGGGTCACCGAGACCAGGTATTCACCGAGGGGACCACATAACAGAATTGGGGGCTCGTCCGAATTACGATTTGCGGTTTCGCAATTGGGTCTACGTCCGGGATCTAAAATTGTATAAAATAATAAAATAATATTTTTATTAATTAAAATTTATTAATTAAGTATTAATTGGAAAATTTTTGGGGAAATTGGGGTAAAGTCTTGGGTGAAGGTTAACAGGTGTTAACGATAGTCACCATGGCGTTTGTGGCACAGAACTTTGCGGTAACACCGAGTGAGGCACAGTTCCGAGCGTTACTAAAGTCGGACCTCTTGAAATTGGCCAAACATTTTAACTTGGAGGTCCGAACTAATTTGAGGAAGGCGGAGTTGCAGGCCACGGTGATACAATCTATGGTGGGATTAGGAACATGGGACGAGTTAGCCTGGGAGTGGCTACCCGAAGAACCAGAAGATGTTGAGCTCCGGAAACTGGAGTTGCAATTACGGAGCCAGGAACGGATTAAAGAAGAAGAAAGGAAAGCAGAAAAGGAAAGAGCAGAAGAAGAAAGGAAAGCAGAAAAGGAAAGAGCAGAAGAAGAAAGGAAAGCAGAAAAGGAAAGAGCAGAAGAAGAAAGGAAAGCAGAAAAGGAAAGAGCAGAAGAAGAAAGGAAAGCAGAAGAGAGGAGAGAAGAGAAACAAGCAGAGGAAAGGAGAGTGGAACGAGAACTCCAGGAAAGGTTAGAAGGGAGAAAAGCAGAGGAGAGGAGAGCTGCAAGGGACCTCGAAGCAGAGGAGAGAAAAGCGGAAAGGGAATTAAAGGAACGTGACATGGAGCTTCAGCAAGAAATCAAATTCAAGGAGCTGGAGTTAATGAGAGAACGGGGAGAGGCACCACCCTTGCTGACGGGGTCGACACCTAACCAGAAAACCTGGGATGTGGGCAGACATGTGAGGCTGGTTCCACCGTTCAGTGAAAAGGAAGTCGCGAAATTTTTTCCACACTTTGAGAAAGTGGCTCGACAATTAAACTGGCCGGAGGAGGCCTGGACCATACTCGTGCAAAGTGTGCTGGTGGGGAAAGCTCAGGAAATTTATTCGGCGCTACCAATGGACCAATGTGCAGATTATGAGGTACTGAAGAAGCACATCCTCAAAGCCTATGAGTTGGTTCCGGAAGCTTACAGGCAAAAATTCAGGAATGCCAGGAAGAGGGAGAGTGAGACCCATGTGGAGTTTGCCAGAGTGAAAGAAAACATGTTTGATAGGTGGTGTGAGTCAAAAGGAGTCGGGAAAGACTTCGAAACATTGCGGGACTTGATCCTGGTGGAGGAATTCCAACAGTGTGTCCACGAGGACATCAAAGTGTACCTGCAGGAAAAGAAAGTACCAAAGTTGTGGGACGCAGCCACCATGGCAGATGATTATGCTTTAACCCACCGAATAGGGGTCCACAAACCTAACTCCTCGCCTAGACTTCAGCAGGGGAGTTATGGAACAGCAGGTGCGGAGAACGACCATACATGGCGGCGGCCTCGAGATGATTATGGGGACAACTATGATACCCCACCTGTTCGAAATCAGAGGGATGCGGGCCCAAGACAAACTTATAGTTCGGGGGGCCCGAGGCAGACCACGAGTTTTTCCTCCGGGCCTACTTGCGCTTTTTGCAAGAAACCTGGACACTTGATGTCCAGTTGTTACCGCATGAAAAGCGAAGACCCAGAGCGGAGTCCGACTACTACGACTCCAAACGCAATGGCCATTGTGAGAAATCGCCATCAAAAGGGTTACCAACCATTTATTTCAGAGGGGTTTGTGTCACGGGATGGAGCCTCGACTAACCGGAAACCGGTTAGGATATTGAGGGACACAGGGGCACATCAATCTTTAATGCTTGAAGGCATTTTGCCATGGTCCGAGGAGACGGCAACGGGGGATAGTGTTCGTTTACAGGGGATCGGGGGCGGTGTTAGTGCTCCCCTTCATGTCATCCATTTGGAGTCCGATTTGGTGTCAGGACCGGTCACCGTCGGTTTACAAGCCACGCTTCCTGTAGAGGGTGTATCTGTGGTTATCGGGAATGATTTGGCCGGGGGTCAAGTTTATGGTAACCTGAGGGTTGGTAAAGAGCCCAGCAGGGAAAATAACGCCACACCAGCTCGGGATGGCGACAAAAGTGCCAAGTTATTTGTAGGGGGACTGAACTTCAAAACAGAGGAAGAAGTTCTGACCTCTGTCTTCAACAGATATGGGCCGCTGGTGGAAGTGCGGTTGGTAAGAGACTGGGAAATGCAACAGTCAAGAGGGTTCGGCTTTGTCACGTTTGCCAGCACAAAAGATGCCAGAGAGGCAGAGAAGAATTGGAATGGCAAGGATTTGGAGGGTCGGACCATAACAGTAGGGAAGGCATTTCGTAGGCGTCGAGAGGTCTACAGGAGAGGACAACTGGGCGGTAGTTTTGGTGGTGGCCGCAATCAATATTATTATGGAGGCTCCCTGAGTTACGGCCGCTCCCGAAGGAAGGATTGGCAAAGTAGTGGCCGAGAAGGAGACCGCTATTCATGGGACTACAGGGACAAGTGGTCCCACCCTAAGTATTAGGGAAGTTCTGAGAAGTTGAAGCACTGAATGCGGCGGAGCCGCCGAGCCAAGATTCCTACACGGATTAACCGTGAACGCCGTTCCTAAAGGCGTCCATGTAGTGAACTTTCATGCACGGACTAACCGTGAACTCCACGTTCCTCAAGGCGCCCATGTAGAGAACTTTCCTGCACGGACTAACCGTGAACTCCCCGTTCCTAAAGGCATCCATGTAGTGAATACTCGGCTTGGCCTCCCGGAAAAAGTGCTATCGAGTGGCTTAACTTTGGATCTTTGATCAACCCCTTAACCTTCATTCACAAGAAACTGACGGTCAAAGTCAGAGGGTCATGAGATGGAGTTTGATTTGGCAGGGACAATGTCGTTGCTGGTGCTTAGTCCAGAGTGAGTAATCTGGAGGGGTTGTGGTGAAATTTTGGTTGCTTTATTTTTAAGTGATAACTGTGCCCGGGGGGAACTGATAATGTGGGGGGGTTGAGTTATCTGGTTTGTTTCTCCAAATTGGCCGGCAAAGAAAGTTTTCGCTGGGTTCAAACTTTCTTTCTTGAAGGGGGGGAGTGTTACATATTTATGTGAATGTATGTGAATTACCATTCAGGTCTTTGCTTATCCATGTTTAGTAGATTAAGGGTTGTTGTGGTTGGAGGGTCAGGAGCCCTTCTGAAAAGTGTCCGGAAACGGAAGTGACCGGAAACGGAAGAGGAAAAGACACGAGGAAGAACAAGGACGAGTATTCTTCTTCCTCGCCCCGCTCCGACGAAAGGTGGGATTGATTGAGCCGTGTGGAAAAGCGGCGTTCCCGAGCCCGTCTGGCGAGAGGAGTTACCGGGACGGATACCTGCCCGGTGGACGTCAAACTGTCGTGTGGCCGTGCACCGACCCAGCGTTTGGCACCGTTCGCGACACCGCCAAAAAAGACGCGTACGGGTCGCCCGTTGGGGCCTAACACGCCTTGCAAGCGGCGTGGGGCTTTTGGCTTGCTTTCCCGTACCCGCTTTGCGTGGCCACGAGGGGCTGCAGCCGGGGTGCCTGGTACGAGACCTGCCCGGTGGAAACACGTCCACCCGGGGTTCGTTCAACCGCCCGAGTGCGGCGACGCCGACCATCATCTTGGTCAGGAGGGGCCCAGAGACATTGTGCGGGACCGAGACCAAAAGGGGGTCGTGAGTACTCACGGGGACACACATATATAAGATGGCCAGCTTAATCAAAGGGAATTGATTGTGGATTGGGAATTGTTGATGGTTGTTTATTGTTGATTGCTCGGGGAAAATCTCCGTGGTGGTATCATTGAAATTGTATGGTATCATTACCATTGAAATATATCCTTGAACATCAGTTGTCTCTTGGGTGGAATTCATATGGATTGCGTGGCGAAAGCGCATATATAATACAACTTTCTGGCGAAGTTCCTCTCACGGTCCGGGGGTCACCGAGACCAGGTATTCACCGAGGAGACCACGTAACACATGCACTACCTCTCTGCCAAATTTCGTCCGAATCTGTCCACAACTTTTTGAGATATCTTGTTCACAAACAAACAGACAGACAGACAGACAGGAGTGAAAACTTAACCTCCACCCACCTTTGGTGGCGGAGGTAATAAAATGCACATATGATTGATGTGTTTATAAGGTGTTGCACATATGTGTGCTGTACTGCTATGCTACCAGCTACAACGATGCCATGCTACAAATTCGCCATGCCACAACCCTAACAACAACCCTACCAAGCTATAGTAAGGTAAGGTAAGGTGTTGACCGAAGTCTGAGGTCACCAGAAGGCTCCTCTTTCGATGGCTTATACCACTTGGGTATGGGTTGTACCACTGCTATTGATCTCTTACCCCCATCAAGCTGCTACCCATTTTTGCTTACCTCGAAAGGAGGTCGGGCTGAGTCGGTCCTTCTGGAGTTTGAACTCAGGACATCAAGATCCTAAGCCAACAACCTTAACTGTTGGGTCACCACCAGCTATCACCTCAACAGTTTATCCCTGATGTGTTTTGATGAATCTGCATCACCTCTGCCGTCCTGTGCTAAATTAGAGCAATATCATTTAATTGTACTCGTAAAACAGTGATTAAATTGAAGTGGTGTTTGTAGAATGTTATGGTTCTCACTGGTGCCGCCCAACACACACTTACACTTTCTCACCCCTGCTCGAGCATATGCGCTCATGGTCTCACCCCCGGCTCCCCCACTAATTATCAGAATATAATAGAGTGTCTGTCTGACATTCTGTGGTGTGAGCAAACACACATGCACCAGACGGTATTTCGACCCTAGTGTAAGAAACTGTCTGCGCACTGGTGAGAATGGACTATTCCAGCAATCAATGAAAACTCAGCCTCTCCATGCTGCGCAGGTGCTACTCAACTTCCTCATCGACTGTCTTGACTCTCTAACTTGAATGTTTTCTGCATGTTTTATTTTGATAACATAACTGCATACGACTCGATGATTAGCTTTATTGTAAAGCAATGGCGTGTCCATATTTGTGGTGTTCTGGATGCTTGGGGAGTCTCTTGATGCTCTTTTTTCAGTTGCAATAAGTCAAATGTTCATACGTCACATGATCCGCGAAGAGAACCTGTTCCTTTTCGAAGGAATCTACTGTGATTTTGATTTTGTGGAGTACTCTTTACCTCCACCACCAGAGGTTTGTCTCTCTGTGAGCAGGATATCTCAAAAAGTTATGGACGGATTCTGGCCAAAACTTAGGTGTGTGACAAGAACCAGTTCATTGGATTTTGGTGAAGATCCAAACACGGAAATATTGGATTTTTTTTTTTTCCAAGTGATTCTTCATAATTGAGATGCTGGACCAAAAATGATATGTAGTATGATGTTTTAAAAAGTTGTGAACGAGTTCTGACAAAACTTGGTGGATGAGTTGGGTAGGTGACAAGAACAAGCCCGTTAGATTTTGGTTGGGGTCTGGATGCAGATCCGGCTTATCAGTGGGATACAAAATGTAAACTGTCCAGCCTGGTGGAGGTATGTGCTCTACCGAGTACTGGTCGAGTTTGCATATTTTAAAATAGCATATCGCAAATTTATAGTCAGGCAGAAATATGCTCTATTGTCTCTCCTTGTTGAAAATGAAGCCACCATTCCTGTCATTTTTTTCAGCATTATGTCTTGTATGTAAGATGGAGCTCGTAAGCAGGATTTGTAAACATGAAAGATGTTCTGGGGAGGATATTGTATGAGGACGATCTGGCTGTTATGGTGGAGAATGGGCGGGAGATCCAGGAAGTACTGGGGGAGTGTAAGGAGGCATTTGAGAAACATGGGTTGAAAATGAACATGGAGATGACGGAGATGATGTGGGTTGAGCAGCAGAGAAAATAAATGAATATCATGTTGGAGGAGAAGGAGATCAGGCAAGGAAAATAGATTTGAGTATCTGAGGGGACTAGTGATCGGGGATTGTGAATCAGAGGTAGAGGTGAGGAGGAGGATTCAGGTGGAGGGTGTAATGGCAGACAGAAAGATACACTACATGACCAAACGTATGTGGACACCTCAACATCACATATCTCATTCCAAAATCATGGGCATGAATCTGGAGTTGGTCCCCCCTTTGCTGCTATAACAACCTCCACTCTTCTGGGAAGGCTTTCCATTAGATGTTGGAACATTGCTGCGGGGATTTGCTTCCATTCAGTCACAAGAGCATTAGTGAGGTTGGGCACTGATGTTGGGTGTTTAGGCCTGGCTCGCAGTCGGCGTTCCAATTCATCCCAAAGGTGCTCGATGGGGTTGAGGTCAGGGCTCTGTGCAGGCCAGTCAAGTTCTACCACACCGATCTCGACAAACTATTTCTGTATGGACTTCGCTTTGTGCACAGGGGAATTGTCATGTTGAAACAGGAAAGGGTCTTCCCCAAACAGTTGCCACAAAGTTGGAACCACACAATCGTCTAGAATTGCATTGTATGCTGTAGCGTTAAGATTTCCCTTCACTGGAACTAAGGGGCCTAGTCCAAACCATGAAAAACAGCCCCAGACCATTATTCCTCCTCCACCAAACTTTACAGTTGGCACTATGCATTCGGGCAGGTAGCGTTCTCCTGGCATCCGCCAAAACCAGATTCGTCTGTCGGACTGCCAGATGGTGAAGCGTGATTCATCACTCCAGAGAACGCATTCCCACTGCTCCAGAGTCCAATGGCGGCGAGCTTTACACCACTCCAGCCGACGCTTGGCATTGCGCATGATGATCTTAGGCTTGTGTGCGGCTGCTCGGCCATGGAAACCCATTTCATGAAGCTACCGACAAACAGTTATTGTGCGGACGTTGCTTCCAGAGGCAGTTTGGAACTCGGTAGTGAGTGTTGCAATTTTACGCGTTATGTGCTTCAGCACTCAGCGGTCCTGTTCTGTGAGCTTGTGTGGCCTACCACTTCGCGGCTGAGCTGTTGTTGCTCCTAGACGTTTCCACTTCACAATAACAGCACTTGCAGTTGACAGGGACAGCTCTAGCAGGGCATACATTTGACAAACTGATTTGTTGGAAAGGTGGCATCCTATGATTGTGCCACGTTGAAAGTTACTGAGCTCTTCACTGTGGACCATTCTACTGCCAATGTTTGTCTATAGAGATTGCATGGCTGTGTGCTTGATTATCTATACCTGTTAGTAATGGGTGTGGCTGAAACAGCCGAATCCACTAATTAGAAGGGGTGTCCGCATACTTTTGGCCATGTAGTGTATCAAGGAGTTTGAAAGGGAAGGTTTGAATGTTGTGGATAATAATAATAATAATAATAATAATAATACATTTATTTTATATAGCGCTTTTCAAGAAACCCAAAGGCGCTTTGACAGAGTACAAAAAACAAGTGCAAAAAGACAAAAATCAATAGGTAAATAATCAAAGCAAAAGGAAGGAGGAGGAGAAGAGATAGTCAGCGGTTAAATGCTGTGGGTTAAATGTTGAATGCAGTGTTGAACAGGTGGGTGTTGAGTGATGTTTTGAATGTGGTGAGTGAGGAGGAGTCTTTGGATGGTGTGGTGTGAGGTGAGGTAGTGAGTCATGGTGTGAGGTAGTGAGTTCCAGAGGGTGGGAGCAGCGATGGAGAAGGCCCTGTCCCCCCAGGATCTGAATTTGGTCCGGATGGGGGGGGGTCAGGAGGTTGGTACCAGCAGAGCGGAGGTTGTGGGTGGGAGTGTGTCTGGAGAGGAGGTCAGTCAGGTAGGATGGGGCCAGGTTATGGAGGGCTTTGTAGGTCAAGAGGAGGATTTTGTACTGGATTTTAGAAGACAGACAACTGCCCTGCCTGTGATGGGAATGTGATAGACTCAGCTTCATCACAGAAGATTTCAATGATCTTTAACACCTTGGCTTCCAAGGCGCCGGCCTACCTTTATGGTCTGGAGACGGTGGCACAGATCAACATTATGATCAATCATCATGCAAGAGACAACAACAGAGGCTGTATGTTTGCAAGAACAACTGGGTCGGTTAGGATTGCGGGAGTGAAGAGGGTGGCTAGAAGGAGAATGGATGAACTGAGGGAGGAGATTGGTGTGCATATGAGCTTGGCAGCGAGATTGGTGAAATGCCGGCTGAGATGGGCTGGACATTTGGTGAAGATGGGGGAAGAGAGAATGGCAAAGAGAGCAGATAGGTTGAGGGAACAAGGTAGGAGGAAAAGAGGTCGACCATGGTTTAGATGGAAGGATTGTCTGAAGAGGGATATCAGTAAGGTGGGGGTGGTTGTTTGAAGTGTTATGTGTAAAAATAAACTTACAATTCAAATTTTCCACGTTATTTAGACTGCCTTAAATATTTGTTTGATTCAGAAATATCAAAGCATTCATCAACAGCATCATTTGTTACACAGAGGTGCAGCATTATGGAGTATACATCTTGTTTTCGTCATACGTGAAATTAGGAATGTTTATTCATTTTTAAATACTGTTTTCTGTATTTCCCTATGTTATTTGTAGAGAGATGATTAGAGAGGGAGAGAGAGAGAGCGAGAGAGAGAAATATGACAGAAAGTGTCAAACCTATTTACACAGCTGGCACCTAGTGACAATGATTGAGGTCATTTAGTTTGCTTGAAAGGGAACTCATTAAAGGACATTGACTTTGGAGAATATTTTTGGAGTTTTTTTTCTCTTCCTGGAATGTTTCATTAGAGATAAAGTGAGCACACCAGGTTGACGTCTTTTTTGTATACAAGACCGAGATTCAGCGGATGCTCCTACATCACAAACAGTGATGGGACAAAAAAGGCAACTTAATGATAGAGGGGCAGTGACAGCACAGTGGGACAAACAAGGAAGGGAATGAACAAACAGGTGAAGAAAGGAGGGAGCGAAACACAGTAACCTGCGAATAAGAGGAATAGTCGTTTAAAAAGAAAGATCATTGGTGGGGGTGGGTTATGGCATGAGATGGAGCTGTACCACTTGCTTGAAACCCTAGAGGGAAAAGGGCAGTGGAAGCACCTCCACAAATAGGAGAAAAGAGGAACAAAAAGAGTGGAGAAGGGTGGAAAGCCTGGGTTGGGAAGGGTCGGAGGACTGAGAGAGCAGAGGGAGCAAGACTATAGGAAAGGCAGTAAAAAAACACTGAGATGGTAACAGTCTCTGTGCTTCTATCTAATCATAAATGACAATTATGCAATTATGCAGAGATCCTTATGTGCCACATAATGAGAGAGAGAGAGAGAGAGAGAGAGAGAGAGAGAGAGAGAGAGAGAGAGAGATAGATAGATAGATAGATAGATAGATAGATAGATAGATAGATAGATAGATAGATAGATGGATAGATATAGATATAGATATATATATATGGAGATATATCGAGAGATATAGAGAGGGATATAGAGATATGTCGAGAGAGATATTGAGAGATGGAGAGAGATATATCGAGGGATATAGAGATATATCTAGAGAGATATTGAGAGATATGGAGATATATCGAGAGATATAGAGAGATATATCGAGAGAGATATAGAGGGATATAGAGAGATATATCGAGAGAGATATAGAGGGATATAGAGAGATATAGAGAGAGAGATATAGAGAGAGAGATATAGAGGGATATAGAGAGATATATCGAGAGAGATATAGAGGGATATAGAGAGAGAGATAAAGAGAGAGATATAGAGGGATATAGAGAGATGTAGAGAGAGGTAGAGAGAGATATAGAGGGATATAGAGAGATATTGAGAGAGAGATATTGAGAGATATGGAGATATATCAAGAGATATAGAGGGATATAGAGAGATATATATTGAGAGATGTGGAGATATATCGAGAGATATAGAGAGATATATCGAGAGAGATATAGAGAGATATATCGAGAGAGATATAGAGAGATATATAGAGAGGGATATAGAGAGATATAGAGGGATATAGAGAGATACAGAGAGAGATTGAGAGAGAGATATTGAGAGATATGGAGATATATCGAGAGATATATCGAGAGATATAGAGAGATATATCAAGAGAGATATAGAGAGAGAGAGGGATATAGAGGGATATAGAGATATATTGAGAGATATATTGAGAGAGATATAGGGAGATATGGAGATATATCGAGAGATATAGAGAGAGAGATATATCGAGAGAGATATAGAGGGATATAGAGAGAGATATCGAGAGAGATATAGAGGGATATAGAGAAATATATAGAGAGACATAGACGGATATAGAGAGATATAGAGATATATTGAGAGATATATCGATAGAGATATTGAGAGATATGGAGATATATCGAGATATAGAGAGGGATATAGAGAGATATAGAGATATATTGAGATATATAGAGAGAGACATTGAGAGATATAGAGAGATATATAGAGAGAGATATCGAGGGATATATAGAGAGAGATATAGAGGGATATAGAGAGAGATATATTGAGAGATATATCGAGAGAGATATATAGAGAGATATGGAGATATATCGAGATATATAGAGAGATATTGAGAGATATATCGAGAGAGATATATAGAGAGATATGGAGATATATCGAGATATATAGAGAGATATAGAGAGATATATCGAGAGAGATATGGAGATATATAGAAAGATATAGAGAGATATATCGAGGGATATAGAGATATAGAGATATATTGAGAGATATACAGAGAGATATAGAGAGATATAGAGAGATATGGAGATATATAGAGATATATAGAGAGATATATCGAGAGAGATATATAGAGGGATATAGAGAGATATATCGAGAGAGATAGAGAGGGATATAGAGAGATATAGAGGGATATAGAGAGATATATCGAGAGAGATATAGAGAGATCTATTGAGAGATTATAGAGAGATAGAGGGATATAGGGAGAGATATAGAGAGATATAGAGGGATATATCGAGAGAGATATGCAGATATATCGAGAGATATAGAGAGACATCGAGAGATATATAGAGAGAGATATAGAGGGATATAGAGAGATATAAGAGAGAGATATAGAGGGATATCGAGAGATATAGAGGGATATAGAGAGATATAGAGATATATTGAGAGATATATCGAGAGAGATATTGAGAGATATAGAGAGAGATATGGAGATATAGAGAGAGATATAGAGAGATATTGAGAGATATATCGAGAGAGATATGGAGATATCGAGAGATATATCGAGAGAGAGAGATATAGAGAGATATCGAGAGATATAGAGAGATATATCGAGAGAGATATAGAGAGATATTGAGAGATATAGAGAGAGATATAGAGGGATATAGAGATATATTGAGAGATATATCGAGAGAGATATGGAGGGATATAGAGAGATATAGAGATATATCGAGAGAGATATGGAGAGATATGGAGAGATATCGAGAGATGTAGAGAGATATATCGAGGGATATAGAGATATATCGAGAGAGATATTGAGAGATATGGAGATATATAGAGAGACATAGAGAGACATAGAGAGATATATCGAGAGAGATATAGAGGGATATAGAGAGATATATCGAGAGAGATATAGAGGGATATAGAGACAGAGATATAGAGGTATATAGAGAGATGTAGACAGAGATATAGAGAGATATATCGAGAGAGATATTGAGAGATATGGAGATATATCAAGAGATATAGAGAGATATATATAGAGAGATATTGAGAGAAATGGAGATATATCGAGAGATATAGGGAGATATATCGAGAGAGATATATCGAGAGATATAGAGAGGGATATAGAGAGGGATATAGAGAGATATATCGAGAGAGATATAGAGAGAGAGATATAGAGGGATATAGAGAGATATAGAGAGATATATCGAGAGAGATATAGAGGGATATAGAGACAGAGATATAGAGAGAGATATAGAGGTATATAGAGAGATGTAGACAGAGATATAGAGGGATATAGAGAGATATATCGAGAGATATTGAGAGATATGGAGATATATCAAGAGATATAGAGAGATATATATATATATAGAGAGATATTGAGAGATATGGAGATATAGAGAGAGATATCGAGAGATATAGAGAGATATATATATAAAGAGAGATATTGAGAGATATGGAGATATATTGAGAGAGATATATCGAGAGATATAGGGAGATATATTGAGAGAGATATATAGAGGGATATAGAGAGATATAGAGATATATTGAGAGAGATATAGAGGGATATAGAGATATATTGAGAGATATATCGAGAGAGATATGGAGATATATAGAGAGATATATTGAGAGATATATCAAGAGAGATATAGAGGGATATAGAGAGAGATATCGAGAGAGATATAGAGGGATATATATAGAGAGATATAGAGGGATATAGAGAGATATGGAGATATATCGAGATATATAGAGAGATATAGAGAGATATATCGAGAGAGATATATAGAGGGATATAGAGATATATATCGAGAGAGATATAGAGAGATATATAGAGAGAGATATAGAAGGATATAGAGGGATATAGAGAGATATAGAGGGAGATATAGAGGGATATAGAGAGATATATCGAGAGAGATATAGAGAGATATATCGAGAGATATATAGAGAGAAAGAGAGAGATATAGAGAGATATAGAGAGAGATATAGAGGAATATATCGAGGGATATATCGAGAGAGATATGGAGATATATCGAGAGATATAGAGAGACATCGAGAGATATATAGAGAGAGATATAGAGGGATATAGAGAGATATAGAGATATATTGAGAGATATATCGAGAGAGATATTGAGAGATATAGAGAGAGATATAGAGGGATATAGAGATATATTGAGAGATATATCGAGAGAGATATGGAGATATCGAGAGATATAGAGAGATATATCGAGAGATATAGAGAGAGATATAGAGAGATATTGAGAGATATATCGAGAGAGATATGGAGATATATCGAGAGATATAGAGAGATATATCGAGAGAGAGATATCGAGAGAGAGAGATATAGAGAGATATCGAGAGATATATCGAGAGATATAGAGGGATATAGAGAGATATATAGAGAGAGATATAGAGAGATATAGAGAGATATAGAGGGATATAGAGAGGGATATAGAGATATATTGAGAGATATATCGAGAGATATATCGAGAGATATTGAGAGATATGGAGATATATCGAGATTTCGAGAGATATATCGAGAGATATATCGAGAGAGATAGAGAGAGATATAGAGGGATATAGAGAGATATAGAGAGATATAGAGGGATATAGAGAGGGATATAGAGATATATTGAGAGATATATCGAGAGAGATATTGAGAGTTATTGAGAGATATGGAGATATATCGAGATATAGAGAGATATATCGAGAGAGATATTGAGAGATATGGAGATATATCAAGAGATATAGAGAGATATATATAGAGAGATATTGAGAGAAATGGAGATATATCGAGAGATATAGGGAGATATATCGAGAGAGATATATCGAGAGATATAGAGAGGGATATAGAGAGGGATATAGAGAGATATATCGAGAGAGATATAGAGAGAGAGATATAGAGGGATATAGAGAGATATAGAGAGATATATCGAGAGAGATATAGAGGGATATAGAGACAGAGATATAGAGAGAGATATAGAGGTATATAGAGAGATGTAGACAGAGATATAGAGGGATATAGAGAGATATATCGAGAGATATTGAGAGATATGGAGATATATAGAGAGATATATATATATATAGAGAGATATTGAGAGATATGGAGATATAGAGAGAGATATCGAGAGATATAGAGAGATATATATATAAAGAGAGATATTGAGAGATATGGAGATATATTGAGAGAGATATATCGAGAGATATAGGTAGATATATTGAGAGAGATATATAGAGGGATATAGAGAGATATAGAGATATATTGAGAGAGATATAGAGGGATATAGAGATATATTGAGAGATATATCGAGAGAGATATGGAGATATATAGAGAGATATATTGAGAGATATATCAAGAGAGATATAGAGAGAGATATCGAGAGAGATATAGAGGGATATAGAGAGATATATATAGAGAGATATAGAGGGATATAGAGAGATATGGAGATATATCGAGATATATAGAGAGATATAGAGAGATATATCGAGAGAGATATATAGAGGGATATAGAGATATATATCGAGAGAGATATAGAGAGAGATATAGAGAGAGATATAGAAGGATATAGAGGGATATAGAGAGATATAGAGGGAGATATAGAGGGATATAGAGAGATATATCGAGAGAGATATAGAGAGATATATCGAGAGAGATATAGTGAGAGAAAGAGAGAGATATAGAGAGATATAGAGAGAGATATAGAGGGATATATCGAGGGATATATCGAGAGAGATATGGAGATATATCGAGAGATATAGAGAGACATCGAGAGATATATAGAGAGAGATATAGAGGGATATAGAGAGATATAGAGATATATTGAGAGATATATCGAGAGAGATATTGAGAGATATAGAGAGAGATATAGAGGGATATAGAGATATATTGAGAGATATATCGAGAGAGATATGGAGATATCGAGAGATATAGAGAGATATATCGAGAGATATAGAGAGAGATATTGAGAGATATATCGAGAGAGATATGGAGATATATCGAGAGATATAGAGAGATATATCGAGAGAGAGATATCGAGAGAGAGAGATATAGAGAGATATCGAGAGATATAGAGAGATATATCGAGAGATATAGAGGGATATAGAGAGATATATAGAGAGAGATATAGAGAGATATAGAGAGATATAGAGGGATATAGAGAGGGATATAGAGATATATTGAGAGATATATCGAGAGATATATCGAGAGATATTGAGAGATATGGAGATATATCGAGATTTCGAGAGATATATCGAGAGATATATCGAGAGAGATAGAGAGAGATATAGAGGGATATAGAGAGATATAGAGAGATATAGAGGGATATAGAGAGGGATATAGAGATATATTGAGAGATATATCGAGAGAGATATTGAGAGTTATTGAGAGATATGGAGATATATCGAGATATAGAGAGATATATCGAGGGATATAGAGAGACATAGAGATATATAGAGAGAGATATATAGAGAGAGACATTGAGAGATATATAGAGAGAGATATAGAGGGATATATAGAGAGAGATATAGAGGGATATAGAGATATATTGAGAGATATATCGAGAGAGATATAGAGAGATATAGAGAGATATATAGAGAGATATGGAGAGATATGGAGATATATCGAGAGATAAAGAGAGACATAGAGAGATATATCAAGAGAGATATATAGAGGGATATAGAGAGATATAAAGGGATATATCGAGAGAGATATAGAGGGATAGAGAGAGAGATATAGAGGGATATAGAGATAGATATAGAGGGATATAGAGAGATATAGAGGGAGATATCGAGAGAGATATAGAGAGAGATAGAGAGATATATTGAGAGATATATCGAGAGAGATATGGAGATATATAGAGAGATATATCGAGGGATATAGAGAGATATAGAGATATATAGAGAGATATATCGAGAGAGATATATAGAGGGATATAGAGAGATATATCGAGAGAGATATAGAGGGATAGAGATAGATATGTAGAGGGATATAGAGAGATATATAGAGGGATATAGAGAGGGATATAGAGAGATATAGAGAGATATAGAGAGAGATATAGAGAGACATCGAGAGATATATAGAGAGAGATATAGAGGGATATAGAGAGAGATATAGAGGGATATAGAGGGATATCAAGAGATATAGAGGGATATTGAGATATATCGAGAGATATAGAGAGACATCGAGAGATATATAGAGAGAGATATAGAGGGATATAGAGAGATATAGAGAGAGATATAGAGGGATATCAAGAGATATAGAGGGATATTGAGATATATCGAGATATATAGAGAGATATAGAGAGATATATCGAGAGAGATATATAGAGGGATATAGAGAGATATATCGAGAGAGATATAGAGAGATATATCGAGAGAGATATAGAGAGAGATATAGAGGGATATAGAGGGATATAGAGAGATATAGAGGGATATAGAGAGATATATCGAGAGATATATAGAGAGATAGAGAGAGATATAGAGAGATATAGAGAGAGATATAGAGGGATATATCGAGAGAGATATGGAGATATATAGAGAGACATCGAGAGATATATAGAGAGAGATAGAGAGAGATATAGAGGGATATAGAGAGATATAGAGAGAGATATAGAGGGATATCGAGAGATATAGAGGGATATAGAGATATATTGAGAGATATATCGAGAGAGATATTGAGAGATATAGAGAGAGATATAGACGGATATAGAGATATATTGAGAGATATATCGAGAGAGATATAGAGAGATATGGAGATATATCGAGAGATATCGAGAGATATAGAGAGAGATATTGAGAGATATAGAGAGAGATATAGAGAGATATTGAGAGATATATCGAGAGAGATATGGAGATATATCGAGAGATATAGAGAGATATATCGAGAGAGAGAGAGAGAGAGAGATATAGAGAGATATCGAGAGATATAGAGAGATATATCGAGAGAGATATATAGAGAGATATATAAAGAGAGATATAGAGAGATATAGAGAGATATAAAGAGATATAGAGGGATATAGAGAGGGATATAGAGATATATTGAGAGATATATCGAGAGAGATATTGAGAGATATGGAGATATATTGAGATATAGTGAGATATATCGAGGGATATAGAGAGACATAGAGATATATAGAAAGAGATATAGAGAGAGACATTGAGAGATATATAGAGAGAGATATAGAGGGATATAGAGAGATATATAGAGAGATATAGAGAGATATATAGAGAGATATAGAGAGATATATCGAGAGAGATATAGAGGGATATAGAGAGAGATATCGAGAGAGATATAGAGAGATATATAGAGAGATATATAGAGAGAGATATATATAGAGAGATATAGAGGGATATAGAGAGGGATATAGAGATATATTGAGAGATATTGAGAGATATGGAGATATATTGAGATATATCGAGGGATATAGAGAGACATAGAGATATATAGAGAGAGACATTGAGAGATATATAGAGAGAGATATAGAGGGATATATAGAGAGAGATATAGAGGGATATAGAGAGAGATATAGAGATATATTGATAGAGATATCGAGAGAGATATAGAGAGATATATAGAGAGATATGGAGATATATCGAGATATATAGAGAGATAAAGAGAGATAAAGAGAGACATAGAGAGATATATCGAGAGAGATATATAGAGGGATATAGAGAGATATAAAGGGATATATCGAGAGAGATATAGAGGGATAGAGAGAGAGATATAGAAGGATATAGAGATAGATATAGAGGGATAGAGAGAGATATGGAGATATATCCAGAGATATAGAGAGATACAGAGAGATATATCGAGAGATATAGAGAGATATATATAGAGGGATATAGAGAGATTTATCGAGAGAGATATGGAGATATATCGAGAGATATAGAGAGACATCGAGAGATATATAGAGAGAGATATAGAGGGATATAGAGAGATATAGAGAGAGATATAGAGGGATATCAAGAGATATAGAGGGATATAGAGAGATAGAGATATATTGAGAGATATATCGAGAGAGATATAGAGAGATATAGAGGGATATAGAGATATATTGAGAGATATATCGAGGGAGATATCGAGAGATATGGAGATATATCGAGAGATATCGAGAGATATAGAGAGATATATCGAGAGAGATATAGCGAGAGATATAGAGAGAGATATAGAGTGAGATATAGAGAGATATTGAGAGATATATCGAGAGAGATATGGAGATATATCGAGAGATATAGAGAGAGATATCGAGAGAGAGATATAGAGAGATATCGAGAGATATAGAGAGATATATCGAGAGAGATATAGAGGGATATAGAGAGAGATATAGAGGGATATAGAGAGATATTGAGAGATATAGAGAGAGATATAGAGGGATATAGAAATATATTGAGAGATATATCGAGAGAGATATAGAGAGATATGGAGATATATCGAGAGATATAGAGAGATATAGAGAGATAGAGAGAGAGATATAGAGGGATATATCGAGAGATATATCGAGAGATATAGAGAGATATATTGAGAGAGATATAGAGAGACATAGAGAGAGATATATAGAGAGATATAGAGAGAGATAGAGAGAGAGATATATAGAGAGAGATAGAGAGAGATATAGAGATATATCGAGAGAGATATAGAGAGATATTGAGAATATAGAGAGATATATCGAGAGATATAGAGAGATATTCGAGAGAGAGAGATATAGAGAGATATATAGAGGGATAGAGAGAGATATAGAAATATATTGAGAGATATATCGAGAGAGATATTGAGAGATATGGAGATATATCGAGAGATATCGAGAGATTTCGAGAGATATGGAGAGACATGGAGATGGAGAGAGATAGATAGATAGATAGAGAGTTGGAGATAGAGAGATCGAGATAGATAGAGACAGATAGATAGATAGAGCGAGATGGAGAGAGAGATGGGGAGAGAGAGAGAGAGAGAAGGATAGATAGAGAGAGATGGAGAGATCTATAGATAGAGAGAGTTAGAGAGAGATGGGGAGAGAGAGATAGAGATAGATAGATAGATAGATAGAGATGGAGATAGAGAGAGAGAGAGAGAGAGAGAGAGAGAGAGAGAGAAAGAAAGAAAGAAAGAAGGATAGATAGAGAGAGATGGAGAGAGATATAGAGATGGAGGGAGAGAGAGAGAGAGAGAGAGAGAGAGAGAGAGAGATAGATAGATAGATAGATAGATAGATAGATAGATATGGAGAGAGATATATAGATCGAGAGAGATGGGGAGAGAGATATATAGAGATGGAGAGAGAGAGAGAGATGGAGATAGAGATAGATGAGAAGCTGGGGTGCCAAACCAAATTGGCGAGCAGTACTCCATTGAGTTACAAGGACAAAGCCAAGTTGATGTTGAGTGGTTCAGATTTATCAACAAATGAGTTAGAACGATGAAATGCTGCTGGATAGTATGAATTCTTTGGTGGTTTGGGAGAGCATCCATTCGGCATGAGTCATAGCGGTCGGATGTGCAGGTGGCAATCTGGCCTAAACGAGGGTTGTGCTGAGATTTCATTGTTTGCGTTAAACTCTGCTTGGCTGTGTTACAATCTGAAATATGAGAGCGAGAGAAAGGGAGACAGCAAGAAAGAATTTCAATTATCCCGAGGAATTATCCCTTCGAGTTTCGAAGGAATAACTTCAAGGAATTATCCCGAAAACATGGCTTTGCGTGATATCCACCGGACGATATTTCCATAGAGAACATTCATGCTCTTTCAATTGGGCTCGAAAAAACATTGCCAAAAGAAACTTAACTTGGTATAAAATCTCAGTTATTTTGAATCTTTTGACTTGGTATGGACAAATATACTAGAGTAAGAAAAACTTTCGAGATTAAGAGCATGATGGGATCATGGAAAACCCCAAAATGCAGTTTTTGTCAAAAATTTCCTCAACTACCTTGTCATTATGGAAGAATTGTAAGAGGGGAGATCATGGTAGAGAAAAAGGAAGTTTAAAACATCCCAATGAGAATGTTGAAGCGTCACAAGGTGAAATCAAAAAATGTGTTCGATGTTTTTCCGTTTCTCATTTGTTCATGGTGAAGGATATCAAAGATAATGTTCTGCGGTCCTTTTCATCAGGCCCACCTGTATTGAGCAATTCACAAAGAGAACAACTTTCTTCCCCTCTCTCTCTCTCTCTCTCTCTCTCTCTCTCTCTCTCTCTCTCTCTCTCTCTCTCTCTCTCCCTATCAGAACCTCCCAATTTTTCTTGCATCTTTGGCATATGAAAAAGCACAGGGGTTGGATGGCCTTTCAGTTTGAGTGTTACAAGGCCCTTTTCCCACATTTTGAGGTCAGAATTGAATGCTGTATTTGAAGATCGAGTGCACCTGCTCCACACGGGAGCGGCAGGAAGGGTCGTGTTATTATCCTCTCTGGGGTATATAGATTACAGTTGATCTGGGCTCGGGCCTCAAGAACGTCGGGTTTTCCTCCCTTTTAGTTTAGTGTTAAATAGCAGTAGGTAATCGCCATTTTAAAAGGTTAGCATATGTGTTTGTGCTTTATAATGACTTTTACTTCCAATGGGGATGGATGTCCCACAAAACGGCACGATAAGCTATTTGTACACGTTAACACGGCATTTAGGCCTGCTGTTGGCTGGTTAAGGTGGCAAGCTGAAATGTTAGGGTCGTGCCCCTGAAATAACCAGCCTGTCATCCTTCCGAGGTCGGAAAAACGAATACCAGCTTATTGGCATAATAAGCCATTCTAGTATCCTGTGTCTGAGTGACGACCAATCCAGGATTGTACTCCTTAGCCAATTAAACTGTCTCGCTCCTATATGCATCTCTTGGTGTGAAAGGAATGGTTGATATCTTACTATAATTCACCAAATGTCTGTCTGTCCGTCTGTTCCCAGGTACCGTAAAAACGGCTGAACCGATCGCAACGAAATTTTGGGTGGGTAATCCTCGGACCCCCTGGAGTAAAATAGGCTGTATTGTTTACCAAATTTTTTCCAATTTCCAATTTTCCAGTTTTTCCAAACACGATGGAATAATATTTTCCGATATGAACAGTGATGTGGCTTTTATTGAAATTCTACAAATACTGTTTAGATTTTGATGATTTGCGTGTGATATGATTTGACGGATGTTTATATAAATCGTTTAAAATAAAAAAGCCTTCAACTTCTGATATTTTGCCTTTTCATTTGGGCCTCCCAATTGAAGCCCCGCCCCTAGGGCGGGTACCGTTGCTAGTATTATTAACAGGGTGTTTGTCCAAGGATTAAAAACTCTTTGGGGAGGAAGATGTTATTCGTATTGATATTATGTTGTAATAACATTAATATTATGCTATTATCATTGGTGTTGTCATTACTTTTGTTATTAGAAGCAGCCTTGGAAAAACGCCACGTTAACCTATTTATACACCATAACATGGCTTTCATCCAAGGTGGAAAACCGGAAAACCCCCGTGGGGAAAGCGGGGTGGGGGGAGAGAATGAAGTCGCTACAACCTCCATTGTGTGACCCTGGTGGGGGAGGGGGTTTAATAAAGTCGCTACAACCTCCATCGTGTGACCCTGGTGAGGGGCGGGGGGGGGGGGGGGAGAGAGAGAATGAAGTCGCTACAACCTCCATTGTGTGACCCTCGTGGGGGGAGGGGGTTTAATGAAGTCGCTACAACCTCCATCGTGTGACCCTGGTGAGGGGGGGGGGGGTGGGGGGAGAGAATGAAGTCGCTACAACCTCCATTGTGTGATCCTGGTGGGGTGGGGGGAAGAAGTCGCTACAACCTCCATTGTGTGATCCTGGTGAGGGGGGCGGGGGGAGAAAATGAAGTCGCTACAACCTCCATTGTGTGACCCTGGTGAGGGGGGGTGGGGGGAGAGAATGAATTCGCTACAACCTCCATTGTGTGACCCTTCTGATTGCTTTAAGGAATGCTTTATCTGGTTTTGGGAGCCCCTTGTCCAAGCCCGAGAACGTTTCTGCGTATGCTGATTACATCTGTATGATTGTGGAAGGCTCAGACAGAACACAGCGACAACTCATTGTGGAGAATTAACGTAAAGCTTCCTCTGGCGAATAAAATTGGAACAAAGGTCAAGCATTGTGGATAGGCCCATGCCTGACGTCACTACTGGTACTGCCACAACACCACTGATGGGATTTTAATGGTATCAAATAACTTGAGGTGTATATTGGTACTCAAGCAATGCAAGCAAAGAAACGAGGACACTCATTTAGGGGAGGGTGTTGGTCATTAACAACATGGCTGCATCAGTGTTTTGACACAGAGCCAAAGCGTTACTCCCCCTTACCCCTGAAACTGCTACAAATTGAGAAGAGCTTTGTGGATTTATGTTGGTATGGGAAACTGGCTATGTCCTGAGTTCCAGTGCCTTACCTTAGAGGAAGGTGGCCAAGGCTTGGTGGATATTGTCAGCAAAATCTGTGCTTTTGGTGTCACCTCAATTTGGCGGCGCTTCTGTGGTCAGCCACTGTCTTGGCATGGCAATCCATGGCATGCTGCTTTTTCCATACTGCGTCAGGCCTCCAAACTGGTTTATCCATATGGACAGTAAAAACATAGACCCATCACTGTTCTCTCTGATTTATCGGCTGCTACTGTTGGTTTTGGTCAGTTTGCTTAGCTCCAAAGTTAATATCAAGTGGTTAATGTAATGAAAGTGTGCATCGGGGGGCATTGGACTGGTGACAATTATCATACCCAGCCTCACTTTTCCAAACTTAAGACTTACTCCTATAGTAGATATTCCAGGACTACCTTTAAAATGGCCACCAATATTAAAGTTTGAGAAAATGCCACCATTTAAATTTGAGTACTTTATGTTTTGCGAGCATCAAAGTTTTCCGTTATAATCCAAGAAGAGGATGGCAGCTGCGTAAGTGGCTCTGTGAATCTCTTGTCAAACTGGCCAGGGTATTATTATGGTAAACTCCAATACCGTACTGAAAATAATCGATGACCAAGTAAATGAGGAAAATGAGGAAAATAAATCTGGGAAATGAGGAAAAATGAGGAAAATGAGGAAAATAAATCTGGGAAATGAGGAAAAATGAGGAAAATGAGGAAAATAAATCTGGGAAATGAGGAAAAATAAGGAAAATAAATCTGGGAAATGAGGAAAAATGAGGAAAAATGAGGGAAAATAATCTGGAAAATGAGAAAAATGAGGAAAATGAGGAAAAATGAGGAAAATAAATCTGGGAAATGAGGAAATGAGGATAAATGAGGAAAAATAATCTGGGAAATGAGGAAAAATGAGGAAAAATAATCTGGGAAATGAGGAAAAATGAGGAAAATGAGGAAAAATAATCTGGGAAATGAGGACTTACCAAGCAATTCCCTTTTACATCAATTTTTCTTCTATCTCTGATCAATGCCCTTTCTGTGGACCCTCTGAAAGCTTATCGCATGTTTGCATCAAATGTAAACGTTTGATCCCCTTGTTCAAACTATTGAAAGAAACGTGCAATTAGCTTAAAATTTTAGCTTATGGCTTCAATCATTAATTTTTACTAAAAAGGTAAGTGTGTGTTTTGAAAACGTTGTTCTTGCACAAGCTAAGAAAGTTATCTATTGCACAGGAAAAATAAAGCTTGAAATTCCTTTAAGGGCAGATAAACGTTTTGTTAATTTTTTTAAGTTTTGTAATTGGGAGATTTAATTTTAAATTCTACTTTTACATCTCTCTTGGAAAGTTTACTGATTGAGATGATCTACATGACATTTGTCAAATTTTGACATGATCTATGTACATGATTCTACATTGAGATGACTGACTGATCCACAGCACATGCCCCCATTTCTGAGTGTATGTTCCATAATATGATCAATGGATCAAAGGAGCAAAGTTGGTGCAAGCACATCTTCTTGCCAGACACCTCCATCCATTGAATTGAAAAATATCAGATTCTAATAAAGTCAATGTATCAGGCAATCATTAGACTGAGGGAATTCCCCAGATACCCTGTCCCCCTCCCTCTTTTTGTCCTATGTTTGTGTTTCATTCAACTTGTGAATAAAAATAATTTCCAGCTTAGAAATGTAGTTAGAATTTAAGCTTTCCTTTATTTCCCCCCTGGGTGGGTTTGAATAATTAACTGAAATTTAGTAAATTTGTACTTGAATAAATTATTTACCTGTACCCCGTGCAGTGGGAGATGAAGTTTTGCAATCACCTTTGTGTGTCTGTCTGTGTGTGTGTCTGTCTGGGACATAACTTTTTTTTTTTTTAACCATTTGAGCTTTTGTCATCAAGTTTTCAACAAAGCTTTATTATGGTAATATGGGGAAGACAAATTAATAACTTGGTCAAAAGGTCAAAGGTCAGCGTCACATAAAATCGTCAATTTTTATTCGATCGACCTGAAATTTTAAGAATTATTATATTGGGACACTAAATTGTCTAACCAATCAAAAGCTAGAAGCTGATTGGTTTTTTTCCCAGATCAAAAGGTCAAAGGTCAAGGTTGCATAAAATTGACAATTTTCATCTGAATGACCTGAAATTTAAAGAATTTGCATATTGGATCACAGAATTGGTTCACCAATAAAAAGGTAGAAGTTCGTTTTTTTTTTTTAGATCAATATCTCAAATTTCAAGGCTGCATAAAATCGTCAATTTTCATTTTGTATTTTTTCAAAACGGTTTTCGCCATGTTTGGCATACAGAAGAAGAAGAAGATGTCTGCATACAAACGGACATGTACAGGGTTTGCATTTTTAGATGCTTTCTAGTTACTTTTGCATTGATATGAACTTTGATTTTGATTGTGTATTTTTGAATTTTAACCTGCATGAGGTGTCTGTTTTTTTGTATACAGTCGAGGCTCGTGTAAGAGTTAACACATTAAACACAACAACATGCACGCACACATAAAACATACAATTTATCAATCTTCCTGACCAATTTATCCCTAGATCACACTCAAGAAATTTCATACTGATCAGATCAAGCATTCTACTTGTCGATATATGATGTCAAAATGAAGGCACCTGTGACATCATCATTGACATATGTTATTCCCCATAGGAAGTACTTTATAATAAGCCACCATTAATTTTTTTCCATGCAGAAGTTTCAGAGATATCGAGGTGATTTTTTTCGGTTTTCCAAGATGGCGCCCGTACCACGTGATCTATGACATCATAATTATCATCAAATAAAATTCTACAGGAGGAGGGCCTGCTATGGTGAAAATGTCGTGTCAATCGGACCAACAGTTGCAGAGAAAACAAATTTTAAAGCGCACAAGGAGGAAAAGACATAAATGTCATAGCCCCCGTGGTTTTAGTAATTTTGCTCTGCGGAGTTAAAGGCCGCCAGTCGGCCATTTTTGGTCGTATTACAAAACAAAATCTTCTACATATGTACATGCTCATATATTGTCTTTGTGCCAAGTTTGAACATTGGACCATGCATGTTCAAGAAATGGTTGGGAACACGTTTATGTAACAAAATGGATGCCAGGCGGCCATATTGGATCTGATCTCAAAAAAATGACGTGCATATGTAAGCCATCATTCACTATTGGTATCCGAAGTTTGAACAACATCGGTAAATGCATGTCCGAGAAATCGTTGAGGACGTGTTCAACATGGTTTTTTTTTATACCTAAAATGGCTGCCAGTCGGCCATCTTTGATCGCATTGCGAAAGAAAATGATGTGCTTATGTATATTACCATGGGTTGTGTTTGTGCCAAATAGGAACAGAATCAATCCATACATATCTGAGATATGGTTGCAGACGCATGGACGGACGGACGGGTGGACGAAACCCAATGCATAAGCCCCCGTGTCGGACTAAGTCCAACGGGGGCTAATAAACCCTTAAAGTGCTGGCAGAAGGGACATACATACATACATACGTACATACGTACATACATACATACATACATACATACATACACCAGGTGGACAGACAGACGCTTTTCCAGACTGCGTTATGGGCCATGCCATAAAAACTTGTCATCTCAATTAAATTTTAAAAAATTCCCTTTGTAAAATTTGGTGCCTGATGTCATATTCATGGCCATTACTTGCTCCGCCCTTGCTTTTCCAATAGCCCTATAGGGAGGTGCAGATTTCCATCATAAATATGTCCTGTATATGACTTGCAGCACAAAGTGAGATTTCTTCTTCACATGTGTGAGCACACACCCCTTCCTCCCCACCCCTGCCCCTCCACACACCCACACACACACTCCCTGAGAAGGGTACTCAGAAATTCTTGATGTGATGGGTAAGGACAAAGGAGTCATAATGTGCCAATAATTTTCCGATCCAAATGAGCAGGATGGTTCGGAGAGCCAAGAAGTCTTGCCTTCTTCCTTTCCCACGTCTCTGGCTCTTGCCTGATGTGGTGGTGCTGGCTGTTGGTTCTGGGAATTTGTGCTGATGAGGCGAATGCTATCGTCAAGGACATAGGAAAATGGCACCTGTCTCTTCTGTCCCTGCCAGTTAATATCTAGATGCATTGGGTCTGTCCATCACATGGTAAACAGCTTTGTTCCTTTCGTCCCTTGTCTGCCTGTTCCCCATTTTTTTCCCCATTATCAACATGTTATCATTTTATCCATTGTCATTTATCACTTACAAAAGCGTTCTATATAGCATGAATGGGAGGTTCGAAGAAGAACCATAGATGGCACAGCCACGCTTCAGAAATGATGCAACCAGTAGCTACAAGCTGTGGATGAACCAACAACAACATATACACAAAGAATTAAGTTAAGCACCCCCCCCGTTTTTTTACAACCTCGCACATTACAAGTTTGTTGTCGTCACAACAGTGTAATATACCCATGTTATTGCTATATTTTCTGGAGAAGTGATATTATGGTCACATAAAAACATAACAATCATGCCGTTTTCAATATTTTATTCTGAATAATTTAAGGTGAAATTTTTTGGGAATTTTAGGCATATTTTCACCTCAATTTAAGTATGGAGCTATAGGTCCATCACGGACAGTGTGGATGACGTTTATGTTTTCTAACGTACAGTCATTGTTCTGAGAAGACCTCTAGCGATCTTTGCGTCAATAACGTGTGTAGGACCCACGTGATCAGATCACTGACTCAACCCTACGTCTCATAGACCCTGTAAGCCGTCGTATGCGTTGCTGTGGCAGGTTGTTCCATTCCCGATGTAATGCACGTTCCAATTCATCCAGATTGGCTATTGGAGGGACCATCTTCGCAATTTGTCGTCCCAACATGTCCCGAACGTGCATTACATCGGGAATGGAACAACCTGCCACAGCAACGCATACGACGGCTTACAGGGTCTATGAGACGTAGGGTTGAGTCAGTGATCCGATCACGTGGGTCCTACACACGTTATTGACGCAAAGATCGCTAGAGGTCTTCTCAGAACAATGACTGTACGTTAGAAAACATAAACGTCATCCACACTGTCCGTGATGGACCTATAGCTCCATACTTAAATTGAGGTGAAAATATGCCTAAAATTCCCAAAAAATTTCACCTTAAATTATTCAGAATAAAATATTGCAAACGGCATGATTGTTATGTTTTTATGTGACCATAATATCACTTCTCCAGAAAATATAGCAATAACATGGGTATATTACACTGTTTTGACGACAACAAACTTGTAATGTGCGAGGTTGTAAAAAAACGGGGGGGGGTGCTTAACTTAATTCTTTGTGTATAGATTGAGGAACAGACTGAACCATCCGAAGTATACAACACACTAGTTTGAGTTCATTTGAATATGAGCAGTATGCAATTCCTCCAGTTAATGGAATCAGGTTTTCAAATCCTAGGTTTCCATATTTGGGACTAATAGACTCCATAAGGAATTGGGGACAAATTACTGCAGCAAGAAAATTATGGTGGGAATGTACGTTACAAATGGTGATTTAGAAATGCATTTTAGTGTGGTGGAATTTGTATTATAATAGGCCTTCTGAATGAGACCATTGTTCATGATACTAGGTCTCAGTTTCAAATCCCTTTCCCATGGTCCTTTTTCCATCGTCTATCACTGTCCTTATGATTCACAAAAGCGTACATGGATGTGGTTGTGTTGCATGTAATCCTGATACACAACATAGACCCGAAGAACACAACCAAGTTATTCATATTTGTAAGGAAAATAATTCAGCACTAAATAAAGGTCCAGTTACATTTCACATGAAACAACATGAACTTGGAAGCTATTTGATGTGTGTGACTTCAAAGTGGAGAAAATTACATGTTCACATGAAAAAATGGATCACATAGGAATAACATGTCCCCTATCCCCAGCCCATTTTCAAGGCGTTGATTGAAAGTTTAATGACCGGGCCTACAACACAAAAATGGGGCTGGAAGAGTGCGTGCACAAACATGCACTGGCCCAAAGATGATGGTGGACGTACACAGAGTCCAAGGAAAATGAAACAAGAAACAAAAACAAACAACACCAATTTATTATTTTTAAAGATGTAGTTCGATATAATTTTTATTGTACTGATATATTAATATATATATATATATATATATATATATATATATATATATATATATATATATATATATATATATATATATATATATATATATATATACACACACACACACGAGTTGGATATGTTTGTTTTTCCTTAACGGCCGCGTTTACGTTTTTTTCCATAAAAGTTTTTCCCCACAAAGGTTTTTATTTCATAGTTTACAGGTATAGAACTTACAATTTTCAAATGCTAGACATCAATTGAGGTTTTTTATGGACGCTTTCCTGCGGTTCTGTGAGTTTTCCCGGTGTATCGGCTTCGATGTCCATCGGTACGCAAAATTTCAGTTTTCCACGTCACTCGGAAGGAACCGAACATTAATATCAGTGAGTGAGTCAGTCAGTCAGTCGTTAGAAAGAGCCTTATATATATTATTTCATATACAGTCACGTGAAAAAGTAAGTACACCCCATGTAAAGTTTTGACTTTTTCAACATATTTCAACATACAGCTATTTGATCTTCATTTCAACAATATTGATAGATAAAGGTGATATAATATAACAAATATCATGAAACATTTACATTTTGTAGTCAATTGTATAATTTAAATAAACATAAATGCAAATTTCGCATGTGGAAAAAGTAAGTACACCCTTGGCTCTAATAGGTGGTATTGCCCCCTTTGGCAGAAACAACCTCCAGTAGGCGTTTCTTATAACTGTCTACCAGTCTCTGACATCGACTGGGAGAAATTTTCCCCCACTCCTCCATGCAGAATTCTTTCAGCTGTGCGATGTTTGAGGGGTTTCTTGCATGCACAGCTCGTTTCAAATCCCCCCACAACATCTCGATGGGATTTAGATCCGGGCCTTGACTTGGCCATTCCAGAACCCTCCATTTCTTTCTTTTCAGCCATTCCTTGGTGGATTTACTGGTATGTTTAGGGTCATTGTCATGTTGCATGGTCCACCTTCAGTTGAGCTTCAACTTTCTGACAGATGGCCTCAGATTATCCTCAAGCACCCTCTGGAACAATGAAGAATTCATAGTGGATTCTATGATGGTGAGCTGCCCAGGCCCTGATGCAGCAAAGCTGCCCCAAACCATAGTATTTCCACCACCATGCTTTAGAGTTGGTATCAGGTTCTTGTGGTCAAATGCTGTCTTTGGTTTTCGCCAAACATGTCTTCTGGTACTGTGGCCAAATAGCTCTACCTTAGACTCATCTGTCCTGAGCACATTGTTCCAGAAGTGCTGGTCTTTGCCGAGGTGTTCATTGGCAAACTTTAGTCTTGCCGTGATGTTCTTTCTGGACAGCAAAGGTTTCCTCCTGGCACACCTCCCATGTTGATCAAATTTGTGCAGCCTCTTTCTAATGGTAGACTCGTGCACTTTGGTTTCAACAGTGGCAAGAGCTACCTGTAGGTCCCGTGATGACATTCTGGGGTTCTTAGAGACTTCTTTCAGCATCTTGTGGCCTGCTCTCGGTCTGAACTTGCTGGGGCGGCCTGGCCTGAACAAGTTGGCAGTTGTTTGGAATCTTCTCCACTTGTAGATGATCTTCCGGACAGTCGAATGATTGATTTCAAATTGTTTGGAGATCTTTTAAAATCCCTTCCCAGACTCGCAGGCATCTATAACCTTCTTTCTGAAGTCTTCAGAGAGCTCTTTTGATCTAGGCAGGGTGACACCGCACACTTCAACAACAAAGAGCAAATCAAACGAAATATCTGAGGTTTAAATAAGACAGGTTCCTCCAAGATCCTCTCTAACAATGTTCTAATCACTTGCACCTGACCTGGTGCACCTGATTCTAATTTTAGGTATTTGAAGTAGTGATAAATGTAGGGGTGTACTTACTTTTTCCACATGTGAAATTTGCATTTATGTTTATTTAAATTATACAATGGACTACAAAATGTAAATGTTTCATGATATTTGTTATATTATATCACCTTTATCTATCAATATTGTTGAAATGAAGATCAAATAGCTGGATGTTGAAATATGTTGAAAAAGTCAAAACTTTACATGGGGTGTACTTACTTTTTCACGTGACTGTATATATTTATTATTTCATGGGCTTTAAAAAGGTTATATGTGTTGCACTCTTGGTTTCAATCAGAGCCAAAACTCTGAGCTATTTATACCGCCAACCACAAAATGGAGGTGCAACATCGGATGACGAAGGTTGGATTTGTCCAAAAACAGTATAGAATATCTGCTTGCGAAATAAAATATGGCATCAACATTATTCATGCCTGTTCAAACGTGAATGTTGAGTTTTGCCTGCGTACACAGCTTTTCAAACGCAGCGCAGGAATCGGCTGCAGTAAACGGGAGACAGACGAATGCACGGACAGACACCACTATTCACATTTGTTAAATGCTCCTCCCCAAACCCCGGTCACGGTGTACCTCCGAGCCCCGAGAGGAGTCACCGCAGAAAGATGTGTTATTCTGTATGTCAAAGATCAATGGTGAAACCACACCAATTGTTACCAACAAACAAGTATTGTATTAAGGTCACACAAGAATAACAGTACAATAACAATATTAATCAATTGTACAACCAATATATCATTCCTATGATGGTACCATAAGTTTCGTACAATATAACTCACTGTGCTCCAAGTGAGCGAAAATAACATTCCCAATGTCTCTGTCCCGGCTTCAAGCCAAAGTCGATCCACGCTCCAGTGATCATCAGAACGATGTTGTATCGAGACCAGAATCCCGCTCGGTTGACAGTCACACTGCCAAAGATAGGCAAAAGTGTCCTCAAGAGGCGGCTGCGAAATCACACCTTCGGGTATGGACGTTCAACGGCTCCCAATCGGCGAACCGCAAATTCACATTCAATATCCACGTTACTCACACACACCAGGTTAACGTCTGGATGCGGTGAAATGGTTGAAGCGAGGTGAAAAACTTGGAGCGATGCGAAATCAGATGCGAGGCAAAATGGCCAACGGTCCGTTCTCGAGACGTAACGGCACTCCAATGATTCTCTTCGGAAAAGACCACAAAACCTGTCACGCAGGTTTATCTGTCACAGCGATAACAACTCTGTCGCAGGAATCCTTTCCCAGGAAACCCCAAAGTTCACTAGTGACCCCCGTTCGCCAGCTTTCGCCAGCCTCAAAGCAGCTCGGATCCTTCTCCGACCTCACTCGCTCCGCCTCCTTATCCTCTTCTTCTTCCTCTTCTTCCTCGTCCGGTTCCCGATCCGGTTTCTTTTAAAACACTAACTTTTTTTAACCTTTTGAAAACAGTTATCTCTATTTCACCTAAACGATAACAATAATAGTACATGCAACCAAAAATGTTTACAGTGGCTGAGAACCACAACAACGGAAGTGACGGATCCGTAACACATTATATACAATATTTATTTATAAATGCAATTAAAACTAGATATCTGTGATAATAAAGCCATCACCAAGGGTAAACCTCCCCCAGCCTACTCTTGGCAGTCACCTGTGACTTACCCTTGGCCCACAATACAATGGTGGCCATATTTGTTGAGACCACCATATGACCTTGGCCTTCAGCATTTAGAGATACAATTTAAATTCAGAAAATGTGTCCCCATCTAGAATCCATTAAGAAAACTCAACATCATGAAAATCAGAGGAAAATTATTAAAGTTATGATCAAAAAGGTGTTTTTTGTTATTTAGGCCACACTCTAAAAAAGGTAGGCCAAGGACAAAAAACAAATATCAGGTGCACAAATTCAGTGCAAGAACATGTTGGAAGACCAAGTAGTCTTTGAGGTTCTGCATTGGCAAAACGAACTCTACCATTCTTGCTTACGACTAACTCTACCATTTGGTGAAGTTTCATGAAGATCGCTTGAAAATTGTGACCTGCAGGCGACTGACATACAGACAAACAGACAAACTGTCAAACAGACAGAATAACGCACAAGACCAACCAATATACTTGAAAAAACCTTCGATTTTCACAAGTAATAATAAAATAAAAAATATTTAAATATTACAGATATACAGTGCATTCAGAAAGTATTCAGACCCCTTCACTTTTTTCACATATTGTGACATATTTGACATATTTCATATGTGACATATTTTGACATTGTGACATATTTCACATATTTCACATATTTCACATATCATTTCACATATTGCAGCCTTATGCTGAAATCGTTTAAATTCATTTTTCCCTCATCAATCTACACTCAATACCCCATAAAGACAAAGATAAAACAGGATTTTAGAAAGTTTTGCAAATTTATTAAAAATAAAAAAACTGAAATATCACATTTACTTAAGTATTCAGACCTTTTGCTATGACACTTGAAATTTAGCTCAGGTGCCTCCCATTTCTCTTGATCATCTTTGAGATGTTTCTACACCTTGATTGGAGTCCACCTGTGGTAAATTCAATTGATTGGACATGATTTGGAAAGGCACACACCTGTCTATATAAGGCCTCATAGCTGACAATGCATATCGGAGCAAAAACCAAGCCATGAGGTCGAAGGAATTGCAAGCAGAGCTCAGAGACAGGATTGTGGCGAGGCACAGATCTGGGGAAGCCTCCAAAAAACATTTCTGCTGAATTGAAGGTTCCCAAGAGCAGTAGCCTCCATAATTCTTGAATGGAAGAAGTTCAGAACAACCAGGACTCTTCCTAGAGCTGGCCGCCCGGCCCAACTGAGCAATCGGGGGAGAAGGGCCTTGGTAAGATAGGTGACGAAGAACCCGATTGTCACTCTGGCTGAGCTCCAGAGATCCTGTGTGGAGCTGGGAGAAACTTCCAGAAGGACAACTATCACTGCAACAATCCACCGATCTGGGCTTTATGGCAGAGTTGCCAGATGGAAGCCTCTCCTTAGTGAAACATGCATGAAAGCCTGCTTGGAGTTTGCAAAAAAGCACCTAAACGACTCTCAGACTGTGAGAAACAAGATTCTGTGGGCTTTCATGTGTCTTTCACTGAGGAGAGGCTTCCCTCTGGCCACTCTGACATAAAGCCCAGATCGGTGGAGTGTTGCAGTGATGGTTGTCCTTCTGGAAGTTTCTCCCATCTCCACACAGCATCTCCACACAGTTCAGCCATGGCTCTTCAGCAAAGGACTTCTGCGACTCACTGGGACTGACACAATCTGTCAATTTCCCGACCCGGATCTCAGTCAACGGAGCATCTTCTCTTCTGGACTTGGTTATGACTAACTTCCCTGAAAATGTCTGCTGCTCTTCTTCTGCTCCAATTGGCTCATCTGATCATGTGCTTGTTAAAGTGGACATCTCTCTGACCATTCTCAGAGAGCCTCCTCAGCGTCGACGAGTCTGGCATTTCACTCAGGCCAACTGGCACAGTCTTCAAGCAGCCATCAATCATCTGGACTGGTCTCCCATCTCTACCGCCTCTGACATCAACTCATCCTGGGAATTCTTCCAAAGTAAATTGCTCTCTCTCATGCACAGATTTATCCCATCTCGTCTTCAGTTGTCATACCCTTCCTCCCGTCCATGGTACACGGAATCTTGTGGTGAGGCTGTTGCCCAGAAACAACTTGCTTTCGTCTCCTGGAAAGCAAATCCAATGGAAGGAAATCTCATTTCCTTTCACAAAGCCCGAAACAAGTGTGTGTCCACCCTCAGGAGAGCCAGGAAACAACATCTCTCCGTTCTCAAGACCGAACTCTCTTATCTGTCTCCCTCTTCCAAATCCTGGTGGCATCTGGTCAAATCTGTTTCTGGTGTTTGTTCCCCTCCCTCACCTCAAACGGCTACACGGCTGCCTCCGCACGTGAAAAAGCTGAATGCCTGAACTCTGTGTTTGCCTCTAAATCTTGTGTCCCAAACCCAGCCCTCTCTGTACCCACCGTACCCAATTGCTCCTGGACTCTGTGTCCTTTCCTCCTGACAAGGTGGAAAAGTTTCTGTCAACCCTCGACTCTGATTCTGCAACTGGACCTGACAGCATCAGCCCACGGGTCCTAAAATCCTGTTCTTCCGCTCTTTCACTTCCTCTCTCTGTTCTCTTCACCCTCTCTTTTGCTCAAGGTCATCTGCCATCTGCTTGGAAATCAGCCAACATCACTGCTTCGCACAAAAAGGTGCAAAGACAGATCCTAGCAACTACAGACCAATCAGCCTTCTCCCAATTATCAGCAAAGTCATGGAATCCATCATTGCTTTGGATATGAAATCTTTCCTCTTCTCCAATGGCTTGATCTCTGATCATCAATTTGGTTACAGGCCTGGTCACTCTACTCTGGACATGCTGCTTCTGCTTTCTCAACAATGGATGGAGGTCCTCAATGCCAAACAGGAAATTAGAGCTGTCTCCCTTGACATATCACGTGCCTTTGATACGGTCTGGCACCCCGCTCTGCTCAGCAAACTCTCCTCCTTTGGTATCCATGGAAATCTCCACGCATGGCTGGCGGACTTCCTCTCTAGTCGTAGTCAACATGTGGCCCTGAATGGGTTTCTCTCATCTCCTCTTCCTGTTCAGGCTGGAGTTCCCCAAGGCAGTGTTCTGGGCCCTGTGCTTTTTCTGGTCTTCATCAATGATCTCTCTGACTCTCTTGAAAATCCTCTCGATCTCTTTGCTGATGACTCCACTATCTGCTGCTCCATTCCTCATCCCTCAGATCGGCAGTCTGCAGCCTCCTCACTCTCTGCAGACCTGGACAAAATCACAGACTGGGCAAACAAGTGGAACATGTCTTTCAATCCTGACAAATCTCTCACTCTTACGATGTCTCTCCGAAAAGACCGACTGGACAACCCTCCCATCCACTTTCTGAATAATCCTCTCCAAGAAGTTCTGTCACTCAAGCTTTTGGGTCTCACGATCTGCCATGATCTTTCCTGGGAAAACCACATTTCAAATCTGGCCTCCAAAGCCAGTCGCCGACTGGGCATCCTCCGTCGTGCGAAGTCCTTCCTTCGCACACCTGAGCTCCTCACCACATACAAGGCTTTCATCCGCAGCTCAATGGAATACTGCTCTCCCCTCTGGGCTGGTGCTCCTGCCTCACACCTAACTCGTCTTCATGCTGTTGAAACCAAAGCGTTCAGAATCATTGGAATCTCCCGCGATGAAGCTAACTCCAAGGGCCTTTCACTCACTCACCGCAGGCAGGTTGGTGGTCTTTCCGTCTTCTACCGACTCCTCTCTGGCCTTGCCTCCCCAGCTCTCTCTGGGCTCTGTCCCCCAAATATTCCTGCAGGTCGCACAAGATCTGCCTGCAACCCTCTTATGGTTAAACTGCCAAAATCAAGACTCTCTGCTCACCTTCACTCCTTCATTCCTCTTTTCTCCCGCCTCTGGAACAAACTCCCTCACTCTCCTCAATCCCACTCCACCCTCCAGGTCTTTAAAACAGCTGTTCACCACCATCTCTTATCTTCCCCCATCCAAAACCTTGAACTTTTCTACCCCCGCTAATTTCACCCCAAATCCACTTTTTTGAAATACCAACTTCTGTCCTGGAAGTCCTTGGTGTCCTTGTGTTTTATACTTCTCCCACCACACCCCCCCCCCCCTCCCACGCCTCCTCTCCCCAAGCCCTCTCCCTCCCACACATCTCCCTGCTCTCAAATGTTGTGTCTGTTTGATTTGTTTGTGAAATAAATGTTAGCTCTTTCACGAGCCTCGATTCTGCATACCAAAAAAAAAAAAAAAAAATCTCTGGAGCTCAGCCAGAGTGACCATCGGGTTCTTGGTCACCTCCCTTACCAAGGCCCTTCTCCCCCGATTGCTGTTTGGCCGGGCGGCCAGCTCTAGGAAGAGTCCTGGTTGTTCCAAACTTCTTCCATTTAAGAATTATGGAGGCCACAGTGTTCTTGGGAACCTTCAATGCAGCAGAATTTTTTTTTCTAGGCTTTCCCAGATCTGTGCCTCGACACAATCCTGTCTCTGAGCTCTGCAGGCAGTTCCTTCGACCTCATGGCTTGGTTTTTGCTCCGATATGCATTGTCAGCTATGAGACTTTATATAGACAGGTGTGTGCCTTTCCAAATCATGTCCAATCAATTGAATTTACCACAAGTGGACTCCAATGAAGGTGTAAAAACATCTCAAAGATCAAGAGAAATGGGAGGCACCTGAGCTAAATTTCAAGTGTCATAGCAAAGGGTCTGAATACTTATGTAAATGTGATATTTCAGTTGTTTTTTTAAAATAAATTTGCAAAACTTTCTAAAATCCTATTTTCTCTTTGTCATTATGGGGTATTGAGTGTAGATTGGTGAGGGAAAAAATGAATTTAAACGATTTCAGCACAAGGCTGCAACATAACAAAATGTGAAAAAAGTGAAGGGGTCTGAATACTTTCTGAATGCACTGTATTAGTCCTGCTGGATCTTCCATGTCGTTTTTCCAACGCAATAGCTTCTGATGTAGGGCTGGAATGTCGCAGGTATCGGCGATTATTGCAGATGGCATCAGCAGAAACAGATCACTACCTTCCAGATTTTCAGCACAAAATCGGGGGTCCATTTCCTGGCTGAGGTGGTCGAGAAATGGAATGCACATGTTTCTGAGGTGAAGAGCAAGGGAGTATTCGCGGCAGTGTTTGCACGATGGATTTGTCGTTTTACAATTCTCGGCATTGTGACGTCACCTCCTACAGATTCTATCATGTCCTTAGCGTGATCGAACCACAGACAGAATTCAGTTTCAGCATTTGACCCTAGTTGAGTGAGCGCGTCCTTCTTGTCGTCAATCATAGAGAACGCCTCCAGCACATCCATGCCGTTGCGTTGAAGAGGGCAGGGGGGGGGGAGGGGTGCGCACCCCCTGCACTTCCCCCACCCGGATCCGCCGCTGAACCATACACCGCTTCAATCCATTAACCTTCCATTCACGACATTGTGATTAAAGTGTTATGGTTATATCTACTATATTATTATTACTATTACGAAAACGATACTACTGAAAAGATACACTACTGTATTAAGAAACCTCAGTTTAATTTGTCCAAAGTGGTCCGAAGGGTAGGCATAGAGCCTAAGGCCTATACGTACCGTTTTGGCGGAAGAGACGGAACGTCTATGCTTTCGATATTTGATGGTCATTTTAACAATCGGTTTGTTTGTGTTTCACGATGAATGAAAAACGTAACGGTAGAGCATGGCGATTGTGATATTTGACAGGTTCGATATGTTCGGCATGAACGGCATATATATCAAAATGGCGGTGTGAGGAGAGTCAGCCGCCATAATCACATCACCCTGTCATGTGACCAGATTCTCAGCTCTGATTGGTATATGTTTGAGGGGACATACATACATACATACATACATATATACATACATACATACATACATACATACATACAGACAAACACTGTTCTGGACGGCTCTGCCCGGTGGGCTACGTCGTAAAAAACGCTTCGGTACACCGCCCTTGAGGCTCGGTTTGCAAGCCACCGTCTACATTTTTTATAATAGGAGACATAATTTCTCTTTTATAGAAAATGTTTTTCAAGTTTGTTTTAGCCTCAAAAATAGAACGTATTGAACACACATTCGTGTTAAAAGATTGAACTTTAAAACCTACCCTGATGAAGGGGGACAGACATGTGTAATAACACACAAACTGTCGTTGTGTTTTATATGGTAGATTGTCATGTCAAAATGATTCAGTTAATACAGTCCATGGTGCAGCACCTGCAGCAACACCAATAGGCCGAAGTTGAAGAATCAAATGGAGCAGCTGCGCCACTGAAACATTACACAATCAAAACACCGCATAATATAATCCCTGCAGTTTCCCAGACAAAGCTAAGACATCACTCATTCGGCATGAATTCCATGGGAATTGTACATTGTACATCACCTGAGGACATGATGAAACATAATTTTTCAAACATTACATCTGTTTCTATTATTAAACGAAGATAATCCTGTGTTATTGGAGTGGTCTCCACAGGGCATTGCGATGGATTACCACCTGTAAACCATCCAAAAATGGCGGTGCGCATTGGTCAGGTGGATCTTCACAGGTGCGCATGCATTCTAGTCACGTAGACCTGTGACTTCCAACTCCGCACCTTGTGAAAACAGAAACGTCCTCTAAGAATTTCACGCACAAGGTGTCACCATGTTTTATTTACTCACAGTTAATTATCTCAGACATCTCAACGTCAATTCTAAGCTCAATGATCTCAGCACGGATTTTCAACCAAGATTGCTGAGTTTATTTATATATTGCTGAGTTTATTTATTAATTATTGCTGAGTTTATTTATTTATTGCTGAGTTTATTTATATATTGCTGAGTTTATTTATTATTGCTGAGTTTATTTATTTATTGCTGAGTTTATTTATTTATTGCTGAGTTTATTTATTTATTTTGAGTTTATTATTTATTTTGAGTTTATTTATTTATTGCTGAGTTTATTTATTTATTGCTGAGTTTATTTATTTATTGCTGAGTTATTTTATTTATTTTGAGGTTCTTTATTTATTGCTGAGTTTATTGCTGAGTTTATTTATTTATTGCTGAGTTTATTTATTTATTGCTGAGTTTATTTATTTATTGCTGAGTTTATATATTTATTGCTGAGTTTATTTATTTATTGCTCAGTTTATTTATTGCTGAGTTTATTTATTTATTGCTGAGTTTATTTATTTATTGCTGAGTTTATTAATTTATTGCTGAGTTAATTTATTTATTGCTGAGTTTATTAATTTATTGCTGAGTTTATTTATTTATTGCTGAGTTTATTTATTTATTGCTGAGTTTATTTATTTATTGCTGAGTTTATTTATTTATTGCTGAGTTTATTTATTTATTGCTGAGTTTATTTATTTATTGCTGAGTTTAATTATTTATTGCTGAGTTTATTTATTCATTTTGAGTTTATTTATTTATTGCTGAGTTTATTTATTTATTTCTGAGTTTATTTATTTATTGCTGAGTTTACTGTTATGGATTTGTCACTTCCGTTGTTGTGGTTTTCATCCACTGTAAACATTTTTGGTTGCATGTACTATTATTGTTGTCGTTTAAGTGAAAGAGATAACTGTTTTCAAAAGGTAAAAAAGTTAGTGTTTTAAAAGAAAGCGGAAACCGGATCAGGAACCGGAGGAAGAAGAGGAAAAGGAGGTGGAGCGAGTGAGGTCGTGAAGGAGCTGAGCTGCTTTGAAGTCTTGAGCAAACGCTGGCGAACGGGGGTCATGAGTGAACTTTGGGTTTCCTGGGAAAGGGATTCCTGCGACAGAGTTGTTATCGCTGTGACAGATAAACCTCCGTGTCAGGTTTTGCGGTTGATTCCGGAGAGAATCATTGGAGTGCCGTTACGCCTCGAGTACGGGCCGTTGGCCATTTTGCCTCATGACCGATTTTGCATCGCTCTAGGCTCTTTACCTCGCTTCAACCATTTCACCGCATCCAGACGTTAATCTGGTTTGTGTGAGTAACGTGGATTTTGAGTGGGAATTTGCAGTTCGCCGTTTGTGAGCCGTTGAACGTCCATACCCGAAGGTGTGATTTCCCAGTCACCTCTTGAGGGTACCTGTGCCCATCTTTGGCAGTGTGACTGTCAACCGAACGGGATTCTGGTCTCGATACAACATCGTTCTGACGATCACTGGAGCGTGGAGCAACTTTGGCTTGATGCCGGGATAGAGACATTGGGAATGTTCTTTTCGCTCACTTGGAGCACAGTGAGTTATATTGTACGAAACTGATGATACCATCATAGGAATGATATATTTGTTGTACAATAAATTGATTAATATTGTTATTGTACTGTTATTCTTGTGTGACCTTAATACAATACTTGTTTGTTGGTAACAATTGGTGTGGTTTCACCATTGATCTTTGACACACAGAATAACACATCTTTCTGCCGTGACTCCTCTCGAGGCTCGGAGGTACACCGTGACCGGGGTTTGGGGAGGAGCACGTAACATTATTTATTTATTGCTGTTTATTTATTTATTGCTGAGTTTATTTATTTATTGCTGATTTTATTTATTTATTTTGAGCTTATTTATTTATCGCTGAGTTTATTTATTTATTGCTTAGTTTATTTATTTATTTTGAGTGTATTTATTTATTGCTGAGTTTATTTATTTATTGCTGAGTTTATTTATTTATTTTGAGTTTATTGAGTTTATTGCTGAGTTTATTTATTTATTGCTGAGTTTATTTATTTATTGTTGAGTTTATTTATTTATTTTGAGTTTATTTATTTATTGCTGTTTATTTATTGCTGAGTTTATTTATTTATTGCTGATTTTATTTATTTATTTTGAGCTTATTTATTTATTGCTGAGTTTATTTATTTATTGCTGAGTTTATTTATTTATTTTGAGTGTATTTATTTATTGCTGAGTTTATTTATGTATTGCTGAGTTTATTTATTTATTGCTGAGTTTAATTATTTATTGCTGAGTTTATTTATTTATTTTGTGTTTATTTATTTATTGCTGAGTTTATTTATTTATTGCTGAGTTTATTTATTTATTGCTGAGTTTCTTTATTTTTTGCTGAGTTTATTTATTTATTTTGAGTTTATCGAGTTTATTGCTGAGTTGATTGATTTGAGTTTTATGATTGATAGAGGATTGCTGAGTTTATTTACATTAAAAAACTGAACAACAACTCGCTTATCATGAAAGAAAGGTACGCTTTGATGATTACAACCCATGCAGAGGAAAGGTTAATTGTGTTGAGAAATTTCTGAAACCTCACACCTACATTATGATACCCGTCAGGACCCCAAAACGTTCCACAGAAGGTTCTGTTTTATAATATACATTTTATTCTGAAGAAATTTGAATTTGGTGTGCAAAGAACACATTTTTTCTTGCTGGTAAAAGGTAGTGTTGATCTGCCTCGGTGAATAGATTCAACTAGAACGGCAGGTACCCTGTAGAGCACATACCTCCGCCAGGCTGAACATTTTACGTTTTCTATACCACTGGGAGGCCCGATCTGGATCCAGACCTGAACCAAAATATAATTGGCTTGTTCTTGTCGCCGAACCAACTCATCCACTAAGTTTCGTCGTAATCCATCCATAACTCTTTAAGATGTCATGCTCACATCATGTCATGCCGTCATGTCATGATGTCATGGTCACATGGCGGTTTCCAGCCTGTGTACTTTATAGACAAATACCTTTGGTGGTGGAAGTATCTATGGATGAAACCAACAGGTTGGGGTATGCTGACCACTTTGGGAAGCCAGGAGAAGTTTTGTTTAATAATAAACTTTGGCTTTTACTTTTTTGAATTTTGACCTTTAGCTTTTAACATGCTCAGGTTTTATGCTGACACAGCAATACAGTGCTGGCCATGCATTTACTGAATATATATTAATAATGCATAAAACCTTATCGTCTATCTCTTTCAATATCCTGGATTCACCTCCATATACACTTCATGTCATTCGATTCAATGCAAGTGTCCGACCATGAATCATTGTAGAAATATACATTATTATGGATTCGTCACTTCCGTTGTGGTGGTTTGCATCCACTGTAAATATTTCTGATTCCATGTACTATTATTGTTTTCAAAAGGTTTATTCTTCATGAACTGTTTTCAAAAGGTAAAAAAGTTAATGTTAAAAGAAACAGGAAACCGGATCGGGAACCGGACGACGAAGAGGAAGGAGAGAAAAAGAGGGTGGAGCGAGGGAGTCGGACAAGAAAGACGAGCCGCTCCGAGTTCTGAAGCGAACGTTGGCGAGCAAGAGTCACGAGTGAACTTTCGGGATTCCCGGGAAAGGGATTCCTGCGACAGAGTGGTTATCGCTGTGACAGATTAACCTGCGTGTCAGGTTTTGCAATCGATTCAGGAGAGAATCATCGTCGTGCCGGTGCGCCACGAGACCGGGCCGTCGGCCATTTTGACTCGCGCCGGACTTGCGCTTCGCTCACGGTTTCATCTCCCTTCGACCGTTTTCACCGCCTTCAGCCGTGGATCTGGCGTGCGTGTGTGACGTGGATTTTTGAAGGTTAATACGTCCATACCCGAGGGTGTGACTTCCCCGTTGCCTGGAGGGCGCGTTTGGATTTCCCAGCCGCCTTGAGGGCGCCTTTGTGCAGCTTCGGCTGTGTGACTGTAATTGCCATCCGCACGGGATTCTGGTCTCGATTGGACATCGTTCTGGCGATCGCTGGAGCGAATCAACATTGGCTTGAAGCCGGGAATAAGAGACATTGGGGAATGTTCTTGTTTCACTCACTTGGAGCACAGTGAGTTCTATATTACAAAACTGATGGTACCATCATAGGACATCTTGATTGTACTATTGAATACTATTATTGTTGTACTGTTATTTTTGTGTGATCTTAACACAATATTTGTTTGTGAGTAACAATTGGGGTGGCTTCTCCATTGATCTTTGACATACAGAATAACACATTTTTCTGCCGTGACTCCTCTCGGGGCTCGGAGGTACACCGTGACCAGGGGGTCGGGGAGGAGCACGTAACAACATATATACATATATACTCACCATGTACTCACACACACACACACACACACACACACACACACACACACACACACACACATATATATATATATATATATATATATATATATATATATATATATAGGCATGATATTCGAACAACACCATTCACTTCATATATGAAGTATACAGGCTCAATGGGTAAAACAGCTTTTATCGTTTCTTTGATAAGTTGATACAATTAGAGGTGCTGGAATAAGTTCAGAAGAATAAGAAATCGACCAGCTGGGCGTTGAAAGTGCACATGGTCAGGTTGGAGGAAGAAGAAGTTAAAAAACTCATGTATAGCGTTGTCGCGTAGTTGTGTACGGGCCTTTGCTGCCCTTGCAGTGAACACAAAAACACTCCGAAAGGGAGGGTAGGGATGCAGATCCTTACTGCCTCTTTAAAACATGACTCGAGGGGACGCAGGATTTTCGCTCGGAGAAATTGGGGTCGTATACCCTTGGGGAGACAAAAGTGTGGAGGTGAAGCCCCCCCCCCCCCCCTCCACCCCCTACTCCTCCTCCGACCCCGCCAAGTAGCAGCAACGAGACGCGCCGTGCTCAGGAAACCGGCCTGGCTACGGTTCAGCTCGCGAGGGAAGTGTTGTCTGGAGCTGGACCGACCCTCTGTACTAGGACATTCGTGCAGACGGTCCGTCGGGTGTCCGTCCAGTTTGCTCAAGCATTGAGCCAACACAACCTCTCCACCCCCACATCTTTTCCGATCCCATTCTCTTCATAAACACACTCACATGTATGTATGCATATACAGTACATATATATATATATACATATATATATATATATATATATATATATATATATATATATATATACATACATATATATATATACATATATATATATATATACATATATATATATACATATATACATATATATATATATATATATATATATATATATATATATATATATATATATATATATATATATATATATATATATATATATATATATATATATATATATAAAATGTTCCAACAACACCAAATGCTGCAGCAGCAACAAAGCGTTGGTGCTGCCCCTAAGCAGTGTATTGGTAAGGATTTTATTCTTTGTGGGTTGCCATTGCCTTCACAGCATTGTTTATCTATGCTCTGTCCTTTAAAATGCTGTGTTAAGCAAGGAAGCAGCACGTACCATTTATTTTTTAAATAAAGTCTTTAATTGGTACAACTCAGGCTGGGACTGAAGCACCAACCTCCCAAACTGTAACCAATACGCCTCAGAATCTCATATGTATATATATATATATATTAATAAACCTCACTACCCGCAGCATATGGTGGAAGTGCAGACCATTCGTCTTTATTTCCAGTTGCAACATCAAAGAAAAGCCCAGCCATGAAGCCTCGAGGACAAGGCCCCGGACCAGACCTCTCCCCGGTCAAGGACAATGCACAGCACAACCACAAGACTGAAACTTAGGTTGTGAGATCTGCTCTGTGATGACCTACTCACTGAAGAGAATCATGCAGGAGCATCCGATCACACTTTCACACCAGAACTATTAATCCTCTCTTGTGGCCTCTTCAATTCCACTTCGTGGGGGTGGTGGTGGAATGGTCCAAGTTGAAGTCAAAAAACAGAAACTAACCATTGACTCAATGTAGCAGTATACACTGCTCTGCCACACATATCAAAACATTTTAAAATGCTTCACTTTCCTATTTCTCTATCAGGAGTACCCCATATGTTCTTCTTCTTCACCACGATATATTCCTCTTCTTCTTTACCAAGTATGATTTCTAAAATGGTCTGTCAGCTAAGCACTTGGTCCACGAACCATACTCCCACACCTAAAACCAGGGGTGGCGTTAGTCATTTGGGAGTTCCATGCAAAACTTCATGCCCTCAGTGGTGCTGACAACACAGGCAGTTTTGCTGGAAAGGGAAAACTCCTGGAAAGCATTCCAAGAAGCTCGTCACGAGAATATAGAAGCACATGCGAAGATATAGTGCCTTCAGAAAGTATTCACACCCGGTGACTTTTTCACATTTTGTTGTGTTACAGCCTGAATTTAAAATGGATTCAATTGAGATTATTTTTCTCGCTGATCTACACAATATCCCATAATGTCAAGGTGGAATGTAATCATCCTTGAGATGTCTCAAAACCCAATTGGAGTCCACCTGTGACCAATTCATTTGATTAGACATGGTTTAGAAAGAAACACCTTTCTAAACAAGGTCCCACAGTTGACAGTGCATGTCAGAGCTGAAACTCTACTATGAAGTTCAGAGAACTGTATGTGGAACTCCGAGATAGAATTGTGAGGAGACATATATCTGGGGAACGGTTTGAAAACAATTTATGTAATGTTGAGAGTTCCCAAGAGCACAGTGAGCTCCATCATTAGGAAACGCAGAGAACATGGAAATACCCAGACTCTTCTTCGAGCTGGCCGCCCAACCAAAACGAACAACAGGACAAGAAGGACCTTGGTCAGGCAGGTGACCAAAAACCCAATGACCACTGGAAGAACTACAGAGTTCCTTGGCTGAGATCGGAGAACCTGCCGAAAGGACAACAGTCTCTACAACCCTTCACAAATCTAGGCTTTATGGGACATTGACCAGATGGAAGCCATTCCTGAGAAAAAAGGCACATGGCAGCACACCTGGAGTTTGCAAAAAGGCACCTGAAAGACTTGAGAGCAATGAGGCAAAATATTCTGTGGTCTGATGAGACAAAAAATGAACTCTTTGGCCTGAATGCAAAGCGCTATGTCCAGTGGAAACGAAGCACAGCTCATCACCCATCTAACGCCATCCCTACCATGAAGCATTGAAGCATAGTGGTGGCAGCATCATGCTATGGGGATGCTTTTCATAACAGGGACTGGAAGACTTGTAAGGATAGAGGGAACAATGAATGGAGCCAAATAGAGGAAATCCTTGAGGAGAACCTGCTTGAGAGTGCAAAAGACCTTTGACTGTGGTGACTGTGGTGAAGGTTTACCTTCCAACAGGACAATGACCCCAAGTATACAGCCAAAGCAACATTGGAATGGCTTCAGAATTAGAATGTGAAAGTCCTCGAGTGGCCCAGCCAAAGCAACATTGGAATGGCTTCAGAATAAGAATGTGAAAGTCCTCGAGTGGCCCAGCCAAAGCAGCATTGGAATGGCTTCAGAATAAGAATGTGAAAGTCCTCGAGTGGCCTTGCCAAAGCCCAGACTTGAATCCCATTGAGAATCTGTGGAAGTACTTGAAGATTGCTGTTCATCAACACTCCCCATCCAATTTGACAGAGCTTGAGCAAATCTGCAAGGAATAATGGGAGAAACTCCACAAATCCAGATGTGCAAAGCTGATACAGACATACCCAAGAAGATTCAAAGCTGTAATCGCTGCCAAATGCATTTCTACAACGTATTGATTGAGGGGGCTGCATACTTATGTGAATTAGATAATTCTGTATTTCATTTTTAATTATTTTGTAGAAAATTCTAAAAAAAAAAAAATTCCACTTTCATATTATGGGGTATTTTGTGTGGATTAGTGACAAAAATTCTCAATTTAATCCATTTTAAATTCAGGCTGTGACGCAACAAAATGTGAAAAAGTCAAGGGGTGTGAATACTTTCTGAAGGTACTGTATGTCTAGGCTTTATTGTGTTCACGTTTGGTGTTTGGTTGAAGACGAATGCATTATACGTATATCCCTCAAACTCCTCTCTCCTGTGACATCACAAACGCTCCAGTTCAAACTCCGCACAGCTGCTTGACCGGTCAGCCCAGCCATGTGGTCAATCACCGAAAAAGAAAACTTAATGTAAGCATTCCATTCGAACGCGCAATAAATCCACAGAAAAGTAAAGCCTACATACATCCCCAAGCATAACTTCCTGTCGTGATACGAGAACACAAGGACACATTTTGCTCACGCTGAAGTACTTGTCAATGTATCAGGCCAGCTGTGCCATGATTCGTTTCATCCCTGAAGGTTCAACAAGGCAGGTCGGCCTATAGAAGAGTTGAGATCCAGGCACCAAGGAGCTTTGGCTCATTACATCAACCACTGTTCGTCCAAAACGCCGAACTGCAATCGATGATTGACATCAGAGTGTTTTATGTGACGTTAAATGAATCGCATCCCACCCAAAACGTTTTTGGAGAGGAGTCTAAGCTTGTTTGCCAAGAAGACAACTGCTTTTCATTCTGCCATTAGTGAGACTTAAAATGCAAGCACCTGGTTTGCCATGTTTCCTTTGAAAGAACAATGTTGTGCAAGATGTAAGGTGTGAGAAATGTGAAAGCTCTTCTTTCAACACCTTTTTCGGCTTAAGGTTCATGGATGATATATGGACCTTTTTTTTTTTATAAGGCTCGCAGAGAACCATTCCCAATAAGATTTACAGGAGGACCTTATCCGATAAGAGTGGTATAGTGCCTTCTCTGTCTTGAGTCTGGCTTCATGGAGGGGCTCTTCTTTTCTGTAGAGGGCACAGAGAGGAGCTTATCTTGTCTTTTCTAGGCTCACAGACAAGCTTCTCTTGCCTGTCTAGCACTCACATAGGAGATTCTTGTCTGACTAGGACTATAAGTGGAGCTTTTCTTGTCTGTCAAGTACTCACAGAGGAGTTCTCTTGCCTGTCTGGACACAACGTAGAGCTTTTGTTGTCTGTCAAGCACTCACAGAGGAGTTCTCTTGCATGTCTGGACACAACGTAGAGCTTTTGTTGTCTGTCAAGCACTCACAGAGGAGTTCTCTTGCATGTCTGGACACAACGTAGAGCTTTTGTTGTCTGTCAAGTACTCACAGAGGAGTTCTCTTGCCTGTCTGGACACAATGTAGAGCTTTTGTTGTCTGTCAAGTACTCACAGAGGAGTTCTCTTGCCTGTCTGGACACAACGTAGAGCTTTTGTTGTCTGTCAAGCACTCACAGAGGAGTTCTCTTGCATGTCTGGACACAACGTAGAGCTTTTGTTGTCTGTCAAGCACTCACAGAGGAGTTCTCTTGCATGTCTGGAGACAACGTAGAGCTTTTGTTGTCTGTCAAGTACTCACAGAGGAGTTCTCTTGCCTGTCTGGACACAACGTAGAGCTTTTCTTGTCTGTCAAGCACTCACAGAGGAGTTCTCTTCTCTGTGTAGAACTCAAAGTGGAGGTTTTTGGAGTCTGTCTTTCACTACTCACAGATGAGCATCTCCTGGCCTATCTAATGCTTGAAGAGGAGCTTATCTAGTCGGTCTGCAGATCACGAAGTAGCTATTTTGTCTAATGCAGCTGATAATAAAAATGTTTTGTCCAACGCATGTAGAGGAGATTTTTCTCATTTCAATGGCTTGGCTGAAGACAAAGCTTTTGACGTTCCCATTTCCTGACACGCGACCATTCAGCAAAGGAAGAGAGCAAAGCGTCTGTAAAAATAGACTGTCATAGGATGCTGGCGCTTGCAGCTTCCTTCTGCCAAGCTGTATTGCGTTAAAGCACGTGGCGGGTTTTGATACGATGTCGTGTAAATATGACTGCTGTTTTGGTTTCTTGTCAGGCAGCCTCAAATTTGCCAAAGCCAATATTTCTTGCTCTAAACGCATACATTGCAAACTCCTCATTAATAAACAACGTTCGCCATGGACAAATGCGTCGATTTTGAATAAACAACGTCTTGATAACTTTTCTTTGGCCAGACACGATTTGTGTTGGACCGCCCGCTCCCTGTTGTCACCATAATAGAAGAACAGCCAGGAGCCCAAACCAGATCCCGAGAGAACATTTTGCCATCGCCATGCTAGAATGGCCAGGAGCCCAAACCAGATCCCCAGAGAACTTTTGGCCATCACCATGCTAGAATGGCCGTGAGCTCAAAATCAGATCCCTAGATAACTTTTGGCCATCACCATGCTAGAATGGCCAGGAGCCCAAACCAGATCCCCAGAGAACTTTTGGCCATCACCATGCTAGAATGGCCAGGAGCTCAAAGCAGATCCCTAGAGAACTTTTGGCCATCACCATGCTAGAATGGCCAGGAGCTCAAACCAGATCCCGAGAGAACCTTTGGCCATCATCATGCGAGAATGGCCAGGAGCTCAAACCAGATCCCTAGAGAACTTTTGGCCATCATCATGCGAGAATGGCCAGGAGCTCAAACCAGATCCCTAGAGAACTTTTGGCCATCATCATGCTAGAATGGCCAGGAGCTCAAAACCAGATCCCGAGATAACTTTTGGCCATCATCATGCTAGAATGGCCAGGAGCTCAAACCCGATCCCTCGATAACTTTTGGCCATCACCATGCTAGAATGGCCAGGAGCTCAAAACCAGATCCCTAGAGAACTTTTGGCCATCACCATGCTAGAATGGGCAGGAGCTCAAACCAGATCCCTAGAGAACTTTTGGGCATCATCATACTAGAATGGCCAGGAGCTCAAACCCGATTCCTCGATAACTTTTGGCCATCACCATGCTAGAATGGCCAGGAGCTCAAAACCAGATCCCTAGAGAACTTTTGGCCATCACCATGCTAGAATGGGCAGGAGCTCAAACCAGATCCCTAGAGAACTTTTGGGCATCATCATGCTAGAATGGCCAGGAGCTCAAACCAGATCCCGAGAGAACTTTTGGCCATCATCATGCTAGAATGGCCAGGAGCTCAAACCAGATCCCGAGAGAACTTTTGGCCATCACCATGCTAGAATGGCCAGGAGCTCAAACCAGATCCCGAGAGAACTTTTGGCCATCACCATGCTAGAATGGCCAGGAGCTCAAACCAAATACCTAGAGAACTTTTGGCCATCAACATGCTAGAATGGCCAGGAGTTCAAACCAGATCCAGAGAGAACTTTTGGCCATCATCATGCTAGAATGGCCAGGAGCTCAAACCAGATCCAGAGAGAACTTTTGGCCATCACCATGCTAGAATGGCCAGGAGCTCAAACCAGATCCACAGAGAACTTTTGGCCATCACCATGCTAGAATGGCCAGGAGCTCAAATAAAACCAGATCCTTAGAGAACTTTTTGCCATCACCATGCTAGAATGGTCAGGAGCCCAAACCAGATCCAGAGAGAACTTTTGGCCATCACCCTGCTAGAATGGCCAGGAGCTCAAACCAGATCCCTAGAGAACTTTTGGCCATCACCATGCTATAATGGCCAGGAGCTCAAACCCAGATCCCTAGAGAACTTGTAGCCACCAAAAAGTACACAACAGCATTATATTCGTCTTCGATCTGCCTAAAATCCTTCAAATTACCACATTGTCTGTGATGTTTGCAATGAAGGACACCCTCAGGTGGGCGCATCCTGTCCTTAGTTTGAGTTGAGATTGGCGGGTCCATTAGGAAATTGTACACAAACCAACCGATGCGATAACAGACATACGTTGCAAAGCCAACCATAACATGCAACAATCTCAGTGGTGGTCTTGCACTGCCCAACGGTAAAACTCCAACGGAAATCTGGAGAAAATCGATGTGATACCAATGGCTGGAGGAGATAGGGTGTTTGTTTTAAAACTATTTATCATGCCTCTTACACTGGCATTTGGAAAAGAAGAAATAATCTCCTTACAAATTCCCCTTGTCGCTGCAGTATTTGTTCAGGATTTGGTGATAACAGCAAAATCTGCTGAACAGAGTAAGGTTACAAAAGCTCAAGCAAAAGGCCGCAAGTGAACACAAGGTTGCTCTTCTAAAGTCCAACCGACCCCAATGGGTGTAGAATAGTAAAACCCGTCTATTGTTGGTTTATCATTTTGGTTTCATCACGGTGTAAATATGGTAAAAGTTAATAAACATTATCTAAATAGACTTACAACCTTAAACTTAGACATCACTTGTCTGTCAAAATAAACTCTGATGGAGCCAATTATTTATTATGCATTTAAACATTTAATTATTATAATTAAATTATTTAAAAATTATTAATATTATTTAATAATTTTTAATAATAATAATGAATAATAATAATAATAATTAATAATAATAATAATATTAATAATAATTATTAATAATAATTTATATTAATATAATTATTTAATTATATTATTATTATTTTAATTATTAATATTATTTAATAAAATTATTACTATTTATTTAATTATTATATTTTATTTATTATTTATTATATTTATTATATTTTATATTATTTATTTTTATTTATTTATTTTTTATTTATAATACAGATGGATATTTCAACTTTCCCCCAACCTTCATGTACGCACCGGTCTGGTCGAAACCTCCTTCTGTACGAATTACACTTTTGAACTTGGACTAATATCATCTATCTATAATTCCAGTAATCTCTGTGTGTCTGTGTGTCTGTGTGTCTGTGTGTCTGTGTGTCTGTGTGTCTGTGTGTCTGTGTGTTTGTCTGTGACCGCTGTTTCTCGACAACCACGGGTCCGATATACTTTAAACTTGCCAGGTATATTGCTGGGGACCCGAGGATGTGCCTTTTCAAGGTTTCATATTAATCGGACAAGTACTTACCGAGCTATGGCGATTTAGCCGTTCGCCGTTCGCTTTGGCGTTGCGAATGGACCAAACCATTCATGTAAATAGAGGGGGGGGGGGGGGGGGTTCTGTGGTCGTTCGCTTTGGCTTTGCGAATGGACCAAACCATTCATGTAAATAGAGGGGGGGGTTCTGTGGTCGTTCGCTTTGGCTTTGCGAATGGACCAAACCATTCATGTAAATAGAGGGGGGGGTTCTGTGGTCGTTGCGAATGGACCAAACCATTCACATCGAATCATCGAATCACATCGAATGGACCAAACCGTTCGCTTTGGACCAAACCATTGCATGTAAATAGAGGGGGGGGGGGTTCTGTGGTCGTTGCGAATGGACCAAACCATTCATGTTTTTTTTTTTGTTTTTTTTGGCAAGGAACGGGCACCCACGTATGGGCACGTCCTAGCTTATATATAGTACGGGCATGCCCTAGTCTATCTATAATTCCAGTAATCTCTGTACGTCTGTACGTTTGTACGTTTGTTTGTTTGTCTGTGACCGCTGTTTCTCGACAACTACCGGTCCGATATACCTGAAACTTGCCAGGTATATTGCTGGGGACCCGAGGATGTGCCTTTTCAAGGTTTCATATTAATCGGACAATTACTTACCGAGCTATGTCCAAAAAACGATTCAACCAATCAGAGAGCAGCGAACGATCGCGTGTGCCGAACGTGGAGGACACACTCTGCCTCGGATGGCACATTTGAGAGCGTATTCATTTATTTCACGTTTGCAAACTATGTTGGCGTTAAACTATGTTTTAAAACTAATAAAACCGAATTTGCGATTCATTCGCTTTCCTGCGCGTTTGTGCACGCGATGGCGATTTCTTTACCAAACTCCGGAAGCCGTTCGCTTTGGACCAAACCATTGCATGTAAATAGAGGGGGGGGATTGTCACCGTACTCGCAAGCCGTTCGCTTTGGACCAAACCATTTCATGTAAATAGAGGGGGGGGATATAATTTTAGATATAGACTAGCAGAGGTACCCGGCTTTGCACGGGAGTGGGAGGAGGAGGGGAGGGGGAAGAGGAGGGGAGGGGAACGGGGGGGGAGGGGGGAGGGGGAAGCGGGGGAGGAGGAGGGGAGGGGGAAGAGGAGGGGAGGGGAATGGGGGGGAGGGGGAAGGGGGGGAGGGGGGGAGGGGAAGGGGGGAGGGAAGGGTGCGGGGGTGCCCAGGGGAAGAAGGGCCCCTCCCCTCCCCCTCCCCCCCTTTCCCCTCCCCCCCTCCCCCTTCCCCCTCCCCCTCCCCCTCCCCCCTCCCATCCCCTTCCCCCTCGTTCCCCTCCCCTTCTCTTCCCCCTCCCCTCCTCCTCCCCCTTCACACCAGGGGGGTTGACTCAGCCTGTCATCCCACCGAGGTCGGAAGTCGGAACTCATTGTCGTCAAATAAATGTAGCCTGTATGTTTCACTCTTTGTCACATGCCGTTGGTCCCATGTCAATCGGATGAAGTTGAAAAATTAACGTTACGAAGGTTCTCTGGGACGTACTGATTCCGAATAATGAAGTTGAAAAATTAACGTTCCGAAATACGCTAATTACGCTAACAGAAGCGCTGGATGGAGCACTGCGCTCCCTCCCTTAGATTCCCTCCCTCTTCTGCTAGCGCTAATTACGCGTAACACACTAATTTTAAAACCCGAAGTTTTTTTAATTTTAAGGTGTGCTGTAGTCAGAAGCGCTAGAAGCGCTGCGCTCCCTCCCTTCGAATCCCTCTCTCTTCTGCTAGTGCTAATAATACGCTAATTTTAAAACCCGAAATTTTTAAAATGTTTATGTCTCCGTGACATTCCTGGGACCATCCCGAGTCGAACAGTACTTTCCGCTCGCAAATCCGTCCACGGGTTCTCGAGATCTTAGAGATCATAGATAGAGGCCAACTCTACTTTATATATATAGATATAGTACGGGCAATGCCCTAGTACTGTAAAAAGCATATATTCTGGGTCACAGTTAGGGATAGGAAATAATATATGTTAAGTTGTTATGTGGGGAATCGAGGGGGGAGGGGAGTAATAGTACTGAATAGCCATGTATACATGATAACTGTCGATTAAGCTCAAGCACACAAGCTTATATGAGCTGCCAGGATAACTCAAAGGTAGCATGTTTGCCTTTGATCTGCCTTGTCTGGGTTTGATTGTTGACCCAACTTTAAAGTGTCATGATCGTGCTTAACAGACTGGGGCATCAATGATTAATTGTACCATGGTATGCCATCAATAACACCAATGACACTGCTGTCTCAGTCTCACACTCTGTTATATCTTCAAATACTTTATCTTTCCATGTAAAGGATTTACAATGATTCTGAAATACCTGAAAACAGAGGTCAAGAATAATAAACCCAAATTATACTCAATTATTACCCTCGCCTGAGGAGAGGGTATTGCATTTGAGTCCGTTTGTTTGTTTCTGTCTGTTGGTTTGTTTGTTTATAATAATAATAATAATTCATTTATTTTGTATAGCGCTTTTCCAGAAGCCCAAAGGCGCTTTGACAGAGTGGAAAACATAATGCATAACAATACATGAAAACAACAATTGCAAAAAGACAAGAATCAATAGGGAAATATTTAAAGCAAAAGGAGGGAGAAGGAGAAGAGATAGTCAGGGGTTAAATGCTGTGGGTTGAATGTTGAATGCAGTGTTGAACAGGTGGGTCTTTAGTGATGTTTTGAATGTGGTGAGTGAGGAGGAGTCTCTGATGGTGTGAGGTAGTGAGTTCCAGAGGGTGGGAGCAGCGATGGAGAAGGCCCTGTCCCCCCAGGATCTGAATTTGGTCCGGATGGGGGGGGGGGGTCAGGAGGTTGGTACCAGCAGAGCGGAGGTTGCGGGTGGGAGTGTGTCTGGAGAGGAGGTCAGCCAGGTAGGATGGGGCCAGGTTATGGAGGGCTTTGTATGTCAAGAGGAGGATTTTGTACTGGATTCTCTGGGGGATGGGGAGCCAGTGAAGCTTGTAAAGGACGGGGGTGATGTGGTCACGGATCCTGGAATGGGTGAGTAGACGGGCAGCGGAGTTCTGAATGTATTGGAGTTTATTGGTGATTTTTGAGGGTGAACCATAGAGGAGGCTATTGCAGTAGTCCAGACGGGAGGTGATGAAGGCGTGGATGAGGGTTTCTGCAGCCGTGGAGGAGAGGGATGAGCGGAGACGGGCAATGTTTTTCAGGTGAAAGAAGGCTGACTTTGTGATCTGTTTAGTGTATTTGTCGAAGGAAAGGGTTTGGTCAAAGATGACGCCAAGATTCCGGATGTGAGGGGAGGTGGATACTGGGATACCGTCGATGGTGAGGGCAAAGTTATGGGTGGATTTTGTGAGCGTTTTTGGGCCAATGATGATTATTTCAGATTTATCACAGTTAAGCTTGAGGAAGTTGATTTGAAGCCAGGATTTTATTTCAGTGATGCAGTTTGTCAGGATAGAGTGGGTGTCGGTGGAGATGGACTTGGTGGAGATGAAAAGCTGGATGTCATCGGCGAAGCAGTGGAATTGGAGACCATGACGGCGGATTAAGTGACCGAGGGGGGATAGGTAAAGGATGAAGAGGAGGGGGCCAAGAACTGAACCTTGGGGGACACCTTGGGGGAGGGGAGCAGTGGGGGATTTGCAGTTATTGATGGAGATGAACTGGCATCTGTCAGAGAGGTATGATTTAATCCAAGAGAGGGCAGTGCCAGTAACGTTAAAGGTGGATTCAAGTCGGGTGAGGAGGATAGTGTGATCGATGGTGTCAAAGGCAGCGCTGAGGTCGAGGAGGACGAGAATGTTGAGGTTGCCAGCGTCAGAGGAGAGGAGAAGGTCGTTGGTGATTTTGAGGAGAGCAGTTTCAATACTGTGGTTGGAGCGGAATCCGGATTGGAATGTTTCATACAGGTTATTGGCAGAGAGATGATGTTTGAGTTGAGTGGCTACAGCGCGTTCCAAAACTTTTGACAGAAAGGGTAGGTTGGAGATGGGTCTGAAGTTGTTTAGGGTGTCAGGGTTTAGACCAGGTTTTTTTAGAATGGGGGTAACAGCAGCAATTTTGAGGGAAGGTGGGACGATGCCTGTAGACAGGGAGGAGTTTATTGTTGCAATGATAAGTGGAGAGAGAGCAGGGAGGGAGGCTTTGGTAAAGCTGGAGGGGATGGGGTCAAGAGTGCAGGTGGCAGTTTTCATTCCTATGAGGAGTTCAGAGAGGTCAGTAGGGGAGATTGGGGAGAACCGAGACAGGGGATGGCAGGACAAGGGGGGGCAGGTGGTTGGAGGGGGAGCGGGTGCGGCGGTGGTCAAGCTGTTGTAGATGTTGTCAATTTTGCGTTGGAAGAAAGAGAGGAAGGAGATGCAGTTGTCGACTGTGAATGACTGGGTGGTGGTGTTCAGGGGGCGGAGGAGTTTGTTTATTGTCGAGAAGAGTGCTTTTGGGTTTCCGGAGCCAGAGTGGATAATTTGAGAGCAGTAGGCGGAGCGGGCGCGGGAGAGGGCATCTTTGTAGTGTTGTAGGTGGTCCTTGTAGGCTTGGGAGTGAACTGTGAGACCCGTTTTATTGCGGAGTCTTTCAAGTTGGCGAGCACGAGTTTTCATCAGGCGGAGTTCAGGGGTAAACCAGGGAGCAGAATGGGTGAAAGAAACTGTTTTGGTTTTCATAGGCACAAGCTGGTCAAGGCAGGAGGAGAGAGTGTGGTTGTAGTAGTCAGTGAGGTCGGAAGGGGTGTGGAGGTCAATGAAGGGAGAAGTGGACATTTTTTCAGAGAGGGTGGATGAGAATGAGGTAGGTGAAAGAGCGTTTAGCTTACGGAAGTTGATAGTGCGATAATGCCTTGGTGTTGGGGCGGGGATGTTGATGGTCAGAGTGATGGCTAAGTGGTCAGAGAGGGTGAGGTCGGAGCCAGAGAGATGGTGCAAATTTAATCCAGTGGAGCAGACAAGGTCCAAAATGTGACCACGGATATGGGTAGGAAAGTCGACATGTTGAGTGAGGTTAAAGCAGGTGAGTAAATCAGTGAAGTCAGTGGTTATTGTGGAGTCAGTGGAGTCCATGTGGATATTGAAATCACCAAGGAGGAGGATTGAGGGGGAGAGGGAACATAGCTGGGTCAGAAAGTAGGAGAAATCAGACAGGAATGATGGGTGTGGTTTGGGAGGGCGGTAGACGACAGCCATGACTGACTGCGTGCGACCAGAGAGTTTAAAAGCCAGGTGTTCAAATGATGGAGCAGATGAGATGGAGATGAGGTTCGTCTTGACGTCTTGACGGTGGATAACGGCAATTCCACCACCTCGGCCCTCCGAGCGTGGTTTATTGACGTAGGAATATCCATTGGGTGTGGTGAGGTTAAGTGTGTAGTAGTCCAGAGGTTGTTGCCAGGTTTCGGTGAGACAGAGAAAGTCCAGTTTGTTATCCAGGATGTATTCGTTCAGGATGAGGCATTTGTTGTTGAGGGACCGGGTGATGAACAGGGTGAGCTTGATGTTGTTTTGAACAGCAGGGATGAATTCAGGTGATTTAGCCAGGGTTCGTAGGCAGGAGGTGCGATCGTGTGCGTTGCTGTGACCAGGTGCGCTGGGACGAAGAGTGAGAGTGCGCTGAGCCGACCAGAGGATGGGGATGGAGTGACCTGATTACAAATAAACAAACTTACGACCGGAGCCATGGTGAATGTACCTGGGTCGTCGGAGGAGTCCATTTGATTTGATGGCAGAGATGCATGATGGGTGGAGCGGGTATTGAGCAGAAGGAGCCTTGCGGCGGAGTACCGCAGAGCCATGCCAGGCAGGAGCAGAGAGACGAGACGAGGCCAAGGTTGAGGAGGTGAAACAATGGTCCCAACCCACGAGAGCGGGCCCGAGGAAACGAAGGAGCCAGGTAGGTGAAGCCAGGAGCAGAGTCGGGACCAAGCAGAGGGCAGACAGGAGCAAAGAGACGATCACGAGGCCAAGGTTGATCACGGCAAAGCGGCAAATGCAGCGGAAATCGACCGCCGCCGCTACAAATCTAGATCACGGCGGGAAACCGCCACCAAACCGCTGCGATGGTCACGACCCACGAGAGCGTGCCCGAGGAAACAGCGAGCAGGCGAAGGAGCCGGGCAGGCGAAGCAGGGAGCAGAGCCGGGCTATGCAGAGGGCAGACTCAATGGCCAAAAAATCCGCACGACCACCAAAAAAGAAAGCAACTGACAGTGGCCCGGTCGAAGAAGCGGCGAGCATGTGACGCCTGCGTCCTCTTCATACCGGACCGGAAGCGGAAGTTCGCAAGAAGAAGCGGAAGCGGAAGTGGAAGAAGCGGAAGTTCACATGTTTGTCTGTCTGTTTCTTGTCCGCACAGAATAAACATGATTTTCTCTGCAACCGTTGGTCCGATTGACAGGAAATTTTCACCATAGGTGCAACTCTACCTGTAAAATTTTAAAATTATAATGATGACGTCATCGGTCACGTGGTTCGGCCGCCATCTTGGAAAAATTTGCACCTCTATATCTCCGAAAGTGCTGAAAAGAAAAAATTGAGACATGGCTCATTGTAAAGAACTCTCCATGGGGAATAAAATATGTTAATGATGATGTTATAGGTGTCTCCATTATGACGTCATAATTCGACAAGTACAAAACTTCATCTGATCTTAATGAAATTTCTTGAGCGGCATGCAGGTATAAATTGCTGGAGATAAAATGATGACGTCATCGGTCACGTGGTTCGGCCGCCATATTTGTTTTAACACAAAAGCCTTAAAAACCACTGAAAACACATCCTGGCGAGGGTCTGCAATCTCTGATTGCTCTTTCTTGTTCCTAATTGCATATTGAAAAGTAGAACCGCACTCCGTGGAGAGCATACCTCTGCCAGGCTCAACACTGTACGTTTTGTATCCCACTAACAGGTCGGATCTGGATTTGGACCTGAACCAAAATCTAATCGGCTTGTTCTTGTCACATGCCCAACTCATCCACCAAGTTTTGTAATAGGTCCGCCACAACATTTTGAAATATCATGCTACATATCGTTCTGGGCATTCTCACTCAATGATGAAGAATCACTTAAAAAAATTTTTTTAATTCTCGTATCTGGATCCGGATTCGGAACTTCACAAAAATGTAATCAATTCTTCGTCACACCCCCAGCCTGTCCACCAAATTTCGTCCGAATTAGTCTACACCTTTTTGACATATAGTACTACATATCGGTTTATTTCGCTATCTCTCAATGGTGAAGAATCACTAAAAAAAAACTCTCTGATCCAGATCCGGATCGGGATCTTCACCAAAATCGAATCATTTCGTCCTTTACTTGTCACATACCCAGCCTCTGCCAAATTTCGTCCGAATCCGTCCACAACTTTTTTGAGATATCCTGTTCACTGACAAACAGACAAACAGACAAGGGTGAAAACATAACCTCCATCCAGCTTCGGTAGCAGAGGTAACGAGCTAAGGATGGTAATCCCCATAACTCATACGTTTTAACCAGTCAATCACGATTCGGAATGTTCCTCCAAGCGTGCGAGGAGCAAGATATTCAGGAAAGCTGAGTCAATCCAGATCCTTTAATTTGGTCTTTGTCAGAATTTCAAATTTCGGAATAGCACTCTTTGCTTGTTTTAGTTTCTTTGAACAATTGCAGCAGTTTGCTTGGCTTGTGCTCTCCATGTTATATGATATTTGACAAAATTCAACAATTCAACTCGAGTTAAATAATTTCTCCCTCCACCACCGGATGTAAAGCCAAAGCAGCTTGGCAACATGTTCACTGTCCTGCTCAGTCTCCTTTTTACCCTGTCTTTGGTCTACAAATTAGCCATACATTCTGGAGCAGAGCTATTACACCTTGAAGAATGTGCTTTTCATCTTCAAATTATTCTGTCTCCTCCACAAAAAATTACTTCGTGTATGCTTTTGGGTTCTAAGAGGCTTCTGATCCTATCAGAAAGTTTGGCCACACAAGGTGAATGAAACAGTTGCATTTCAGCTGCTTTGGTGGTGTTAAAGCGCGGCGTTACGCGCGCTGCTTGTGAGCAAGGAGGAAGCGGACAAGCGGTAACATATAAACGTCTTTATTGTAAGACTACACTGTAACACTGAACTCCGCCGGGCTGGTCACCCGGGGTATATCATGAGGCCACGCCTACCCCTCGGGCGTGGCCACCGCCCACTTGGTGCGTGGAATGATGTCACCACGCCAGTGGGCTTTTGTGTCCGCCACACGCGCCCCCCCAGAATTCCCGCGCACCTGGAGGGCCAGTTTGCGGGGCAGACGAATGACCCGGCCGAAGCGCCCCCTGGCGATCGGCGGCGTCCGGGGTGCAGGGATACCAGGTGGGATGCCCCTGGCTGCCCCTGGGATGGGTGCAGGACCGGGGGGCGCCGTGGCGGCGGGGCTGGTCGGTGCCGGGGGTCCGCCCGCAGGAGGGCGGCCCCGACGTGGGGGTCGGGCCACTGGCGGTGGATGGTCCACATCGAGGTGGGCCGGCTTGAGGCGGTCTACCGAAACGCGGTCAGGAGTACCGCCGATGTCCAGGGTGAAGTGCTTCGCCCCGGTCTCCAGCACGCGGAAAGGCCCGTCGTACGGGGGCCGCAGTGGTGTCCGATGGGCATCGTGGCGGACGAAGACGTACTCCGCCGTGCGAAGCTCCGGGGCGACGTGCGTCGGTGGGTGCCCGTGGCATGCCGTTGGCACCGGGGCGAACCTCTGGGCGGGCTCTTGCAGAGCGGAGCGCTGCTGTGCCGCGGACCATGGTGCCGTGGAGTCGGGGAGGAACTCGCCCGGCACCCGCAGCGGTTGCCCGAAGACCAACTCCGCCGCGGATGCGCGCAGGTCCTCCTTGGGCGCCGTCCGGAGGCCCAGCAGGACCCAGGGGAGCCTGTCGACCCAGCCGCCGTCGCGGAGGGTGGCCCGGAGTGCGGCCTTCAATGAGCGGTGAAATCGCTCACACAGGCCGTTAGCCTGGGGGTGGTAGGCCGTGGTTCGGTGCAGCCGGACCCCGAGCCCCTGCGCAACCGCCCCCCAGAGCTCCGAGGTGAACTGGGGGCCGCGGTCGGATGAGATGTCTGAGGGGGCGCCGAACCGGGCGACCCAGGTGGCGATGAAAGCCTGCGCGACATCGGCCGCCGTTGTCGACGCCAAGGGCACGGCCTCCGGCCACCGGGTGGTGCGGTCCACCATGGTGAGGACGTAGGTGAAACCCCGCGAGGGGGGCAGAGGTCCCACCAGGTCCACGTGGACGTGGTCAAACCGGCGTTCCGGCACCGTGAACGGGGCCAACGGGGCCTGGGTGTGCCGGTGCACCTTGGCGCGCTGGCACGCGAGGCACGTCCTGGCCCAGCCGCGGACGGCCTTCCGGAGGCCATGCCAGACGAACTTGTCGGCGATCAGCCTTTGGGAGGCCCTCGCGCCCGGGTGGGACAGGCCGTGGATGGCGTCAAACACCTGGCGCTGCCAGCCCGCGGGCACAATGGGGCGAGGACGCCCGAGGGAGACGTCGCACAAGAGGGCCGCGCCCGCGCCGTCGAACGGCACCTCGGTGACGCGGAGGCCCGTGACGGCGGTCCGCAAGGCCTGGACGTCGGGGTCAGCGGCCTGGTCCGCTGCCATCCGGGCATAGTCGATGCCGAGGTGGACTGCGTGGGCGACGGCCCGGGAAAGGCAATCCGCCACCGGGTTGTCCTTCCCCGCGACGTGCTGGATGTCCGTCGTGTACTCGGACACGGCCGAGAGGTGACGCTGCTGCCGGGCCGACCACGGCTCGGTGACCTTGCCCATCGCGAAGATCAGCGGCTTGTGGTCGACGAAGGCAGTGAACGCCCGGCCCTCGAGCAGATGGCGGAAGTGCCTGACCGCCAAGTGAAGTCCGAGCAACTCGCGGTCGAAGGTACTGTAACGGCGTTCGGGCGGGCGAAGCTGCCGGCTAAAGAACGCCAGCGGTTGCCAAGCTCCACGCACCCATTGCTCGTGCACCGCGCCCACCGCGTAGTCCGAGGCATCGGTGGTGAGGGCGATCGGTGCATCGGGCGCCGGGTGCGCGAGCATGGTGGCGTTAGCCAAGGCGAGCTTCGCGCCCGTGAACGCCGTGTCCATCTGCTCGGTCCAGGTAACGTCGCCTTTGCCCGGCTTACCTCGGAGAGCTTCGTGCAGGGGGCGCAGGAGCTGGGCGATACGGGGCAGGAACCGATGGTAAAAGTTCACCATGCCCAGGAACTCCTGCAGCCCTCTGATCGTGCGGGGGCGCGGAAACCCCTTCACCGCCTCCACGTTGGCCGGCAGGGGGACGGCGCCGTGCCTGGTGACACGGTGCCCCAGAAAATCGATTGTGGCAGCGCCGAACCGGCACTTTGCGGGGTTCACAATCAGGCCATGCTGGCCCAGGCGTTCGAAGAGCGTGCGGAGGTGGCGTAGGTGCTCTTCGCGGGACGCGCTGGCGACGAGGATATCGTCCAGGTAGACGTAGACAAAATCCAAGTCGCGCAGGACGCTGTCCATCAGTCGCTGGAACGCCTGAGCCGCATTCTTCAGACCGAAGGGCATGCGCAGGAACTCGAAGAGTCCGAATGGCGTGATGACCGCCGTCTTCGGGACGTCCTCCGGCCTGACGGGGACCTGATGGTAGCCGCGTATGAGGTCCACCTTCGAGAAGAAGGACCTGCCCGCCAAACGGGCGGAAAAGTCCTGAATGTGGGGGACGGGGTAGCGGTCGGGAGTCGTGGCGTCATTGAGACGGCGATAGTCCCCGCACGGTCGCCATCCCCCCGCCGGGCTTCGGCACGATGTGCAGCGGCGACGCCCAAGCGCTCTCTGAGCGCCGAACGATGCCGAGTCGCTCCAGTGTAGCGAACTCCGCTTTTGCCACCGCCAGCTTCGTCGGCTCGAGGCGGCGTGCCCGGGCGTAGACCGGTGGCCCGACGGTGGGGATGTGATGGGCCACCCCGTGCTTGACGGCCCCCGCCGAGAAGGTGGGCCGCGTGAGGGCCGGGAAGCCGGCGAGGAGGCGGGTGAATGCGTCCGCTGCCGGAAGCGTACAGACCAACGTGGCCGGAACCGAATCGTTCGGCAAGCCGCTTGGCAAGCCGCTCGTTGAGCTGGGCAACGCACACGCGAGCGAGCTGAACGTCTCGGCCTGGACAAGCCGTCTGCGCTTGACGTCGACCAGGAGCCCATTAGCGCACAGGAAGTCCGCGCCAAGCAGTGCCATGGGCACGTCGGCGGTGACGAACGTCCATCGGAAAACCTGCCCTCCAAACCGCAGAGAGAGGCAGCGTTTTCCGTATGTACGGATGGGCGTCCCGTTCGCGGCAAGCAGCGCGGGGCCCCCACCCGCGGCGTGCTTGTCTGACGTGCCGGCGGGAATGACACTCACCTGCGCTCCCGTGTCGCACAGGTAACGGCGCCCGGAGAAGGTGTCCGTTATGAACAGCAGGCTGCTCGAACGGCCGGCGCTCATCGCCACAATTGAGCGCCGGCCCGGGCATTTCCCGACCCGTTGAAGGAGCACGGCGGATGACACCGCCGAGCTTCGTGGCCGAACTTGGCGTGGAACCAGCACCAGGTGGTGGAGCTGGAGGAGCGCGGCTGGCTCCGCCAGGCCGGTGGAGTCGACGGGTTTCCCCGCGGTGGCGGTTTTCGCCGCGGCGGTGGGCGGGGCGTGGCGGCGTTCACGAGGTGCGTATCAGCATGCTGCTGAACCTCAGCGCGCTGTAGAAGATGATGCTGTGGAACATCAGCGTCGAAGGCCGTGACGGCCACGCCAACGCTCGCCCGCGTGTCCGAAGCGGCGAAGTACTTGTCCGCCTCGGCCGCCAATGCTCGGGGTTCCGTTAGCCCGGGTCCCGGCCAACGCGAGGCGAACCTGCGCTGGAAGTTGGCGACGGAAAAGCGCCCGGAATAGCGAACCGGGGGCTTCGTCGCCAACAGTGACAGCATATGGTCCATTCGGACCGACGGGCGCGTCTCACCGAGCTCGGGGAGATCCAGGAGGCGGTCGGCCCGTGCGTCGTCCGTGAGGCTGAACATGGCTAGGAGTAGCCGCTTGAGTGCCTCGTACTTGTGGCCGTCCGGTGGGTGGCGAAGGACGGACACAACTCGAGCGGCCGTGCCGGGCCCGAGGGAGGCGACGACGTGGCAGTAGCGCGTGTCATCGCCGGTGAGGTGCCGAAGCTGAAATTGGGCTTCGGCCTGGACGAACCAGACTTCGGCCTGAGCCTCCCAAAATTCCGGAAGTTTGACGAAGGCGGCCATGGCGATGGCGTCGCGTGTGGAAGGATCGCTCCGGCAGATCCAACGTCGAGGGTCACCAGTAAAGCGCGGCGTTACGCGCGCTGCTTGTGAGCAAGGAGGAAGCGGACAAGCGGTAACATATAAACGTCTTTATTGTAAGACTACACTGTAACACTGAACTCCGCCGGGCTGGTCACCCGGGGTATATCATGAGGCCACGCCTACCCCTCGGGCGTGGCCACCGCCCACTTGGTGCGTGGAATGATGTCACCACGCCAGTGGGCTTTTGTGTCCGCCACAGTGTGGTGCAATACATTTGGATACACTTTTTACATTATTATTATTATTATTATTTTATTTTATTATTATATACATAGTTAAGGCTCGTGGAAGAGCTAATACAAGTCCACTGTACAGATCAGGATGGAACAGGACAAAACCAACAGTTGAGAGAAGAGGGAAACACCAACAGCAGAGTTGAAGGCCAAGACAGAGGCAGACTTGGACAAACAAAGGGTGTGGGGAGGAATGAGGGGCACGTATCTAGAGGATGGATACAGAAGGAAACTCCAAGGAGGGGAAACTGAAGAATTGGAAAGAATAGGCTTGGGGTGGGGACAGGGGTGCAGGGGCATTAACAAGGGCAGATCATGGTTTTGGATTGGAGATGATCTGAAATGGGGGTGAACAGCTGAACAGCGGTGAACAGACCTGGAAAGAAGAATGAGATTGAAGAGAATGTGGAGGTTGGTTCCACAGGCAGAAAAAGAGGACCAAATGAGTGGAGGTGACTAGTGATTCTGGATTGTGGGAGTTTCACCAGAAGGGGGTTGATGGTGGACTATATGTGCCCTGCAGGAACCTGGGGGAGGAGAAGAGGAGGGAAAGGACAGAGCACGAAAAGATCTAAGGGTGCAACACCAGAAAGGAGGCGGTAGAAGACAGAGAGACAACTGATTTGTCTGCGATGACGGAGTTATAGGCCCATAGACTCAGCTTCATCGCAGGAGATTCCAATAATCTTGAAGGCCTTGGTTTTCAAGGCTCAAGTTGAGCAAGACGTGAGGCAGGGGAGCCAGCCCAGAAGGTACAGCAGTACTCCATCAAGCTGCGGATGAAAGCCTTGTAGATGGATAGGAGTTCAAGTGTGCCAAGGAAGGACTCTGCACAACAGAGGATGCCCAGTCGGCGACTGGCCTTGTAGTCCAACTTTGAAAACTTTGGTTTGCCCAAGAAAGATCATGGCTGATAGTGAGATCCAGGAGTTTGAATGACCAAACTTCCTCGATAATATTTTTAAGAAGGTACATGGGGGTTTTGCCAGACGGTGCTTTCGGTGAGAGATAGTGAGAGTGAGATTTGTCAGGTTAAAATACATATTCCAAGTGTTTCATCCGTTCGTGTTTTTGTCAATGTCTGAACTCTGAGGAGTGGAAAGAGGCTGCAGCCTGCCTGTCTGAATGATAAGGGAATGTCATGGCAGAGGGTGGTGTTTCGCAAAAGGTGAAACAATAATGAACAATTAACCTCTCATTAACCCCTAAGTCATCAATGCAACAATATTTATTTACACTTATATATACGGTATTTAGGGGGAGGCCATTCGGTCCATTCAAAAAATAATT